>NC_072893.1:56982121-57285151 GCF_027943255.1 Anastrepha obliqua | reverse complement strand
ATACCAAATGGGCAAAGATTAGGTTGAATAAAGCACTTGCGTACTCCGTTTAATCCGTACGAGTTTTTCATCTTCGGTGATTGACCTACTGTTGTTGTTGTTTTAACGGCCGTCTTCGTCTGGCTCATCTAAAGGTAGGCCCAGGAAGCATGCTGTTTCAACGGGTTGGGTCCAGAGGGAGAGGGGTGTTAGATGAAGAGGTCTTAGAGGTGGTTAGTGTCGTGCGGGGTTTCTTCACATGCCGGACATATGTTTGGTATGTCGGGGTCGGTGATTCCCTGTAAAAATGTCTGCTTAAAATTTCTGTGTAACCCTCTAATTCCAATTTTTAGTGAATTTTTAATACACATGTTTTGAGAGAGGATCAAAAAAGCTCATTTAGGTAGGAGGTAAAGGGTTAAAATGTACAACTAGAAAATTTCTCTTTAAATTCTACTTCAGAAGTCTGAGTGCTGAAATTAAACACGTTTCTGAAAACGAATTAAACCAAAGACTTTACAATTTTTAAGTTTACAAATGAATTCACATTAACACATATATTAGTTTTGTGATAAAGAATATAGAACTATTATTGTAACATATGCAGTGGTATTTGAAATTATTTTAGTTTTGGAGTCATGGATATTTAGCACCACAAATAAGGGGATTTTTTTTTTTCAAGTTATAATTTTATTAGATCTGCTGTGAAATCGTTCAATCTATGGCAATTATTTCTCACATCTACTGCGAAATGAAAATTATTTTCCATTTTTTCTCCGAAATACAAATTAGATGGAAAAGTAGTCAAAAAATCTATTTTGAATAACATTTTGGAGTACCTTTGCTTTGATATTCATTCTGCAATATTTAATTCGGTTTCTAAATAAATCGGTGGCAACTCTTTGATAAACAGAGTGATGTAGAAATAATATCTACAATCTAAAACCTTCATTTAAAGCAAAAAGAATGAAAAGTTTTGAAAAGCTTTCAAATAAAATAAAAAATTCTAAAATCCTTCATATAATTTTTGAGTGAGACTCGGAAAATTCCTATATTCTTAGTAAATATATGAAAAAATTGTATCATATCAAATTGTATCATGTATTCTAAGGAAATGTAGGTCAATTAAAATAATAGTTAAAAGAATATAAACTTACCTCTAAAACAAGATCTTTAAGCCTTAGATTGTCAATCAGTTGGAAGGTGTTTCGAAAATTTTGGAGTATCATTCCAGATGCAGATTATTTACAAAGCTTAGTAGTAGTTTAAAAGGTGGGATGTACCATACTGTATAGTCGAGTTTTACTTTTAGATGCTTCACGAAATGCTATGAATCAGGTCCGTCCATAAGTTCTTACGTTTTTTAAAGGTGGTTTTAAAATTAATAAAAAAGATGGTTAAAGTATTTATTAATCAATAATATATTTTCCTTCATTATTTACAATGTCTTCCCAACGTTTAGGTAAATTTTTAATTCCCTGCTCAAAAAATTTTGTGTCCTGGAGCCAAAATACGCTTCGATATCGCTATAGCTTCTTTTGAGGAGTAGTTCTTGCTTCTAGTTCTCATCCGAGCTCGTTCAGCTTGCCTAATATTTGCCTTGCTTTATGAGGTCTTGCGTTGTCGTGGTGAAGCAAAACTTTGCGTCTATTCACTAAAGACGGTCGCTTTTTTTAAAATACCAAATTAAGGGTTGATAGCTGATGGGAATAATAATCAGCAGTTATCGTCTGGTTTGATTCCAGAAGTTCATAATAAACAATACCGGTCATATCCCACCAAATAGGCAGGAGAATCTTTTTGAGGTGAAGGCCATCTCTAGGCGTCGCTTCTGGTGTTTCACCTTTATCTATCCATTGGCGTTTGCGAACAGAATCATTGTAAAGGACCCATTTTTCATCACCAGTAACGATACAATTCAAAAAACTTTCATTTTCAAGCCGTTGCAGCAGCTGAGAACACACATTCACTCTCTGCTGAAGGTTGGCGACGGAAAGTCTATGCGGAATCCATTTTCCCAGCTTTGAAACCTTTCCCAACTGAACCAGGGGCCTGTGAGCTGTTCCATGCGATGAATTTAACCTCTGAGCTATCATATCGACTGTGAAATTTGGCGCAGCTTCCACGAGTTCGAGCAAGGCGTCGGAGTAAAAGACTTCAGGACGACCAACGCGCGGGGCATCCTCCACGTCGCCGTTACCCCTTCAGAATTTTGAAAACCACTTTTGCGCAGTGGTTACACTCACGGTATCCTCTCTGTGAAGAGTGTTTATATCTGCAGCAGCAGTTGTTGCATTTTTACCACTTTTATAAAAAAATACAAAACATATCTCTTACACGCGTTCGAAAATTCCATTTTATTTTTTAACAGACGTGCTTCTATCCGCGATTAAAATCACTTGATGAATGCACAATATATCGAAGAAAATATAAATAGTTCCGTTATATTCCGCGAATAAATTTTTGTATGCAGAAGTCGTACAAAAGTGAAATTATGGGTGACATACGCACGAACTTATGGACTGACCTGATACCTTGCAGGTATAATTGAGCCTTGGGCTTTCCAATATTGCGATATTGTTTTTCCTTGTCTTCAAGCTCTTTTTGCGCTAGCTTGGTTCAGAATGGTTTTATAGTCATACGGAAGCCTAATTGTCCTTTTATATGAGGCCTTTAAAGCACATTCACAATATGAATTGTCCTTCTTTGAAAACAATCCTAATTAAATATATCAACTGCGAAAATCTATGCAAAACACCTGCTTGAAAATGCTGATAGCATTCTACCACCAAGCTAGAATAGGCAGCTAGCAACCTACTTGCCTGATATTTACCTGCTAACGACGCCCTATGCTCCAGATAGGAGTTGAAGGAACCTATATAATATAATATATTATTTCTCTTACATAGACTGAGTTTATTGAATCTTACACTAGCTCGGAACTATCGAATATGACTCTAGTATATTTTACATACAACTCAACTATCATATTTAGTATTAGATTCGAACTATCACGAAACCAGTATAAGTAGGGTTTTCTAGCATATATTTAACATAGCAGCAACAAACTTACGAATGCGTTATATGGAAAATAGAACATGTATTGGCTCCACGAAATTGTATTGTCTCTAAATGCAATGCGATTTCTCTACAAGACGCCTGCTAGCACATAATCCCGGAGGTTGTTTCCAAATGCTGACTATTTGTTTGTTATTTCGAATTGAATTTGTTTTCGATACAAGCGAGAGGGATTCGAAAGTTTTATTTCGCCAACAGTGCTGCTAATTACAGCATTGCCTTTGTCACTATTGATTATTCAGTGTGCTAATCTAAAATTAAGTTCAACTAATAAAAATGCGTGCTACTTTTATCGTAATGAATTGGGAGTAAAATTTAAAACGATACCTACTTTAATGTTTTCAGTTCTGAATTAGTTAAGATCAACATAAATAGGGAAACAGTAATAAAAAAAAAAACAAAAACATTTAAAATGTTTTGAGATTAAAATACTTAAATTAATAGATAAGAAGTCCAGAGTTCAGAGTTCATTCTTATTTATCTAAATCAATGTACGAATTTTCTTTATATTTTTTTGTATGTCGAGCGATTCCATGTCAAATAATATAGGTATTTTCTCAAAATTTCTGAAAGTTGGTTTATTTGTAGGCTGCAATAAGAAATAAGCTGAAATTGTTTCTAAATTTTTTTATAATTTCGAGATAATTTTTTTTAAATTTATTATGATAAAATATAATACAAACAAACCAAAATTAGGGAAGTCTATCATTTTTTGGCCAACATTTTTGGGAAAATAATTTTTTTTGTCACTCAGGATTTATTTTTAAATTTAGTTATGTAATTCTATAAATTACAGATTAGGTGTTTACCGTTGGATTAAATAAACAAATAAATATCTTGCGCAGGTCAGTGCCAAACACCTCTGAAAAGTGCTATCATAATTATTCATATATCATAAACTAGTAATCCAATCCTATTTTTGAACAACTTTTGTACTAAATACAAAAATGATTTTGAGTGATGAAAATCTGTTTGTTTTATGCGCTCTATTACTTATCTGTTTGTATGCTGCAGCTGCTTAGTTAATTTACAAAAATTATAAATCTTCCGATGAGGCGATTTATTTTGTACCACCTATTTTTACGCTCGTTTTCAAATCGACTGAAACGTCGCTACTTACATTAGTAAAAAAATACACTAATTTGTATTTCAATTTCTTCGTACATATTTGCAACAATCTCAGCTATTAATAAAAATATATGAAGAAAAAAGGGGACGCTTTTTTTTATTTTGAATAAAGAAATATAATTTCTTCTCCGAACATTTTTTTAAAAAGTATTTATCCTAAAAAAATAAAACAAAAATATTAAAATGTTAAAAAGAACCGAAGACATTTCACAGTAAAAAACTTTATACTAAAATTCTCCACACTGAGAAATCTAATGTCTACAAATAAACAAATATCTTAAATATTATATAGCACTTAGGTAAAAAAAATATATTATGTTTTCTCGAATTAGGATTATTGGTATAAATGAATTTGAATATTTTGATCGATGTGATAATTATTTGAGGCCGTAGTTCAGAGGCCTGGAAAATAGATTAAAAATATTGTTGTTTTTGCTGTAGCAACATAAACATCCGCCAGAAATGTACGGGGAATACTGCTGAAGTGACAGTCCTTGTCCGAATATACACCCAGGTCGTTCCATTAACATAAAACCGACTGTTGTTTCAATGTAAGAATTAGAGAGGTCATCGCAAATACTGTCAACTCGTATTTCAAAACATTCAAAGGGGAGTGAATACTTAGGGTAATTCACCAAATATTGCAAGTTCCGATTGCTGGTTGTTTGAAACGATGCCTTTCTCTCAAGTAAATTGAGAATTACACACTTCCTGAATTACCTCAAGAGCTAAATTGTTTAGAAGCTGTAGTCCCGAAATAAAAACCTCCAAACTTGTATTTTCTTCATAACTTTTTTTATTTATAATCAATTTGATTCCTTTTGGAAAAATGTATTTAATTATAATAATTCTTATATAAGTTACTTTGAGTTCAAATACCTTCTTCGGTCAGTAAACTCAATCATATTTATTTCTTGCTCATAAAATTCTATTTTAGCTCCCATAAAATTAAAAATATTTGTAAATTATAATTTTTCCCACGAAAATCATAAAAAATATATATATGTGTTTATCAAAATATAAAGGACTATAAAACTGCACACCTGAAATTTTTCCAGAAATTCTGACTAAAAAGTTATAAATTTTGATGAAAATTTGCCGAATTTTAAGAACTTTTTTACAAAGTTTGAAATTGTTCGTTATATTGCCTTTGTTGCTGAATGAACTATATTTTTAAAAGGAATATTTTTTTATATTTGCATCCATTATTAATTAAGTAATTCTTTATACAGCTTCGATTTTATAACATTAATCATTATCAATATTACATTTTTTTGGTTTATGTGAGTTTACAAGTGTATGTACATAGTTTTAAATATTCTAGTTATCAGCTGAGTTGTGGTTGGCCGTTTGAGCCGCCTGGAGTTTGCCCTTTCTGCTGATGGGAGTTGTCGCATGTCAGTATTCGTATGGTTCATTAAACGGACAATATGATTTGTGCTGCGTTTGCAAGTGTATCGATGTTGAGGTCGCGATGAATATCTTCGTTTGGGACGTACCAAGGCGCACCGGTTATAGTTCTGAGTATTTCTGCTTGTAGTCGTTGAATAATGTTAATGTTACTTTTACTTGCAGTTCCCCACATTTCTATGCCGTATGCCCAGATTGGCACAATTACAGTTTTGTATATAAGGGTTTTATTCAGCAATGATAGTTTTGAGAGCCTGCCAAGTAGCCAAAATAGTTGTCGGAATCTATTTCTTACCTCATTTATTTTCAACGTGATATATTCTTACCAGAGAAGGAGTCAATAATCATTCCAAGTTATCTTGCTTTGGTGTCTAACCCCCTTTTTGGGTGTTTGGCCGAGCTCCTCCTCCTATTTGTGGTGTGCGTCTTGATGTTGTTCCACAAGTGGAGGGACCTACAGTTTTAAGCCGACTCCGAACGGCAGATATTTTTATGAGGAGCTTTTTCATGGCAGAAATACACTCGCAGGTTTGCCATTGCCTGCCGAGGGGCGACCGCTATTAGAAAAATGTTTTTCTTAATTTGGGTGTTTCATCGAGATTCGAACCGACGTTCTCTCTGTGAATTGCGAATGGTATTCACGCACAACCCAGCGGCGGCCGCTATTGATTTGTATACCCCAAGCATTAAACCACGTTAGTGTTTTGTTCAAAATCAGTTGTAACTTGCTTGTTGCTGCTTCTAAGATTTTGTGAGTTGCCAATAGGACGGTGTCATCTGCAAAAGTTGCTATTATGTCGATACTTGCAGGCAAGGCAATATCAGCTGCGTACAGCACATACCTATAGTACAGGCCCTAGTACACTGCCCTGAGGTACACCGGCTTCCATGAGTTCAATGTTAGAGTATTTGTTTCTATATTTCACATAAAAGAATCTGTTTGCTAAATAGCTTTTCATTAACAAATAATACACGTCGCTACATCAAGATGTATTTCTTTTATCAAATTCTGAAAATATTTTATTTTGTTTTCTACGAAATCCGAATTGGTGTGAAGGAAATAAGTTTCGCGCCTGTAGCATGTGGTCAAGGCGGTCAAGTATAAGCTTCTCAAAAATTTGGATAATGATGGTAATAAACTAATTGGTCTGTTTGAAGAAGCTTCAAAGGCGTCTTTATTAGGTTTGGGTATTGCAATGACTTCAGCAACTTTCCAAGGTAGTGGAAAAAATCTTTATTTGTACTGCTGAGTTAAATATATTTCTTAAGTAGAGCGTGGCTTTCTCAGGTAACTCCCTTAGAATCCTTCCTGTTATTCCGTCATATCCTGGGGATTTATTTACGTTAATTTTTGTCTCAACTGCTATTCGTATTCCTTTCGAAGTTATTTTCTTAATTGGTATATTTATGCTATTTGTGAGTTGAGCATGAAATTCAGAGTTGTCAATGTCTTGGTTATTATGTTAATTTGTAAATGTTTTTTTTAAATGATCAGCGAGTATTTTTGTCATTTTTTTTTGGTGTTTTTGCCCAAGAATTTGTTCTTGTCCTTAGAGGAGAATATAGAAGGAATATTAACAAGACTAAAAAACATTAATTAAATCGTCAAATCTCGTCAATATGTGGAGTACACTTTCTTTTGACGTAGATTGTATATATGTATGCACGTGCATGTGCTCGTAGTTCTATAATGAACAAGATATGTAAGGAACTCACAACTTTAGTTCACTATTAATTTATTTCACATCTATTCCACTCCCATTTTTTACCGTTCTTCTTCTACTTCTTCCCCAGATCACCACCAATCGTCCAGTAGGAGTGTTGCCATAGCTGCATCTGCCACATCCTCATCGGCAGCCAGCACCTTCGTTGTCAATCATAGCAGTAGCAGCAGTAATATTTTAAGTTCCAGTGTATTGCAAACAAAAGCAAGTAGCAGCAGCCTTACCAGCAACATTAGCAAAACTTATTGCAATACAACAACAAACGTAGTGACGCGCAAACGTGGCGGTTTGGCTATTGCTATAAAGCGGCAGGATAGCATTGATGCTTATGGTAGCAATTACAACAACAGCGGCCGTAATATTACGCCATTAAGTTCTCGCCAGTCGTCTTATTCCGTGCCTCCCACACCACTAACACCCACAGTGCCTACACTCAGGCGCGGCATATCGGTGCGCGAAGTTGAGGCTGCAACAGAGATTTGCATTGGAAACGGCGATAACGCGACGAATTCGCGTAGCACAGCAACACAGCATCGTGAGTTGTCGTGTTTGGAGCGTTTTCGGGAGAATTTATACAGACGTAAGTCGACAACGTAATTATTTGAAGTTAATTTGTATTTTTATATTGATATAGTAAGTAGTGGACTAAATTGTATTTTATCATCTTTTTTATAGTTTTTGGAAAAATCATGGGAAGTAGAACACCTAGCGAGGCAGATGGATATGATTATTATGACTGTGAGTAGTATAATTCTAAAGCGATTATTGATTTTGATAGAACATACAAAGAAGGATATAAAAAAAATATTTAACTTGCCAATTTTATTTTTAATTTTTATATTTTTATATTTTAATTTTTAATTGTTTTTAGGAAAACGTTAACATAAAAAAAAACATTGTAAGCAAAGAAAAAATAATCTGTACGGTTTTCTATGGAATTCACTGTATATGTCATTGAAGGATGAAATTGTGCTGTATTAAAATTTTTTTAAGTCCATACTCAGGCACCTTTGGAATATAATGTCAATGTTTTTTGTTAGAACAGAAAGTGTTTTTTATTGGAATACAAAAATTTTACATAAAAACAAAAAAAAATGTAAAACATGTACAGTGAGTGTCACTCAAAATGGCCCTCATGTAAACGTGGTATAATTTCAAAAACGTATATTTTCTTTTTCAACTTTTTTATTTTTCTTAAATTATAGATAATAGCCAACAAAACAACGTAATCATATTTCATTAATAAAATAAAGTTTTCAAAATTTACGAGAAAGGAACAAAACACATGAAAAATGACGCGCCACTTAAAATGACTCAGTTATTTAAATTTAGTTATATATTGTACATAAAAAAATCGTAAATTTCCTTTAAACTAGTATTTTGTCGGATAACCTCTTCGATTTTTTACCGATTTCAACCTATTAGAGATGGATTCCACCAATTTTTTTGTACAGTCTGGAGATATTTTCTCCATTAGGGCAGTCTTGAGGTCGTTTATATTTGATATTGCTCGCTTCCGAATTTCAACTTCCACTTTTTGCCATAAATTCTTTATTATATATAAATTGGGCGACTGTGGAGGTGTTTTCAAGACTTTAGGGCAATTATACAATAACCATTCTTTGACCATGTGGCAGAATGCTTTGGGTCGTTATCTTGATACAAGTGAAATGTATTCTCTATTCCCAGCTTTTGTGCACTTTGTTTCAGATTTTCTCGCAAAATTAGCAAATTTATCCATATTCCCTAGCACGAAGCACAAATTTCCAACCCCTGAAGCCGAACAAACAGCCCACACCATCACGTTTCCACCACCATGTTTTACTGTAGGTCGAAGACGTTTTGGATCCAGCTCTTCATTCGGTTTTCGCCACACGTTTACCCTCCCGTCTGATCCGGATAAGTTGAATTTGGATTCGTCAACAAAATTAATTTTTTCCAGAATTCGAAAGTTTTCATATAGTAGGTGTGAGCGTATTCCAAACGATTTTTCCTATCTTTTTCACTTACAAATGGTTTCTTTTTCGGGCAATTCTTCCATGTAAACCAGCTCTATGAAGAACTTTCTGACGGTTGTTGCAATGCATTTCATATTAAATGCATATCTCGAAGAATTAGAGCATTTCATCGTGGATTTACTTTGACTTTTTGTAGAATCCAACCCTCTTCACGTTCAGTCAGCACTTTCTTACTAGGATGTTTTGGCTTGTTTGCGATTCGTTTCTCGTCATTATAACGTTTTATTATATTTTTTATAGTGCTGCGTGACCTATTAACCATAACAGCTACTTATCTTTGGCTTTTACCACTTTTATAAAGCTGTATTATCAAATTTCGTATTTCTATTGCGGTTTGAGGAGCCATTTTAGGAAAGTACGCAATATCTAACACTCTTCAACTCGCACGCGGAACTAGTAAGTCGATCACATGAGCAATGTATTCAAACCATTATTTTATTAAGGAAATATGTTTACGTTTTTTTGTTGGCTATTATCTATAATTTAAGAGAAATAAAAAAGTTGAAAAAGAAAATATACGTTTTTGGAATTATACCACGTTGTGTAAACTTTTGACATGTGGGCCATTTTGAGTGGCACTCACTGTATATAAGAATTTTGTTGGCTCTCACTGTATGTGTCAATGTTTGAAGTGTCGATGGAGTTTTTCCATTTCTCTCCATCTCCAGATTTTTTTTTTTAGTTTTCGCTTTCCTTTTGAAGCCTAAAAAGTTAAAAGAAAGAAAATACAAAACAAAAAAATCGTGGTAAAATTTCTTCTGGCACTCTCTGTATATGTTGTAAAAGTGTTAAATTTGTATTGAATTTAAAATTTTGTTTTTTTTTTAGTACTCTTCATACCTTTCAACTTTCTAAATTCAAAGCTCATATACAGAAAGCACATTTTTACAAAAATTAAACATATCAAATACGAAAACAAAAATGCAATTCATAGTAAGATTTGCTGTGACACCCCCTTTCTACTATATCATTGAAGTGTGAAATCTGGATTAACTTTGTCCAGCTTTTTTTTAAATTTCTTTTGTACTTCTGAACCCTCAAAACTCAAAAATTAGACACAGTAGTTTTTGTTACAATAGGCTGTATAGTTTGCAACAACAAAAAAAAAAATTAAAAATCAAAGTGTGATTTTCTATGACATTCACTGTATGGTCACTGAAGTCAGAATTTTGTATTGAATTTTTCCAACTTTTTTTTTAATTTTTTTATGCACTGAGGGTCTTTGATTTATGAATATTGGTCTTGTTTGATTAATTTAAAAATATTTATAATAAATTAACTTAAGGCAGGAAAGTTTGAAATAATTGCGAACATGGAAAAAAATCAATTGTATCGTACTCGCTGTCTATTTTAACTTACATGTTTGCATTGATATTGGATATAGTTTAAGTTATATTTTTCTAAACTACCTGAAGTTTGAAGTCACAACTTTACGCTCATATCAAAGTGCTGGAGTTGGTTCTTCTCTGAAAAGATGTACAGCCATAAACTAAAAAAAAACCAAATAACAAAATCATAGAGTATAATAAGAAAAAAATCGTTCCCACGACAGTCGGTTCTACGTTACCGGAATGACCCGGATTTATATCCGGTCAAGGACTGTCACTTCAGCAGCATTCCCCATATGTATATGTATGGGGAATATTTATGCTGCTACAACAACAAAAACATAAGAAAAAAAATAGTAATAAAAGTTCTGGAAAGGCGCTGAATTCTAATTGAAACTAACTAAAAAAAATCAAAAAGTAAATAAATTTTTACCGTTTTCCGCCTGATTTCTTAAGTGCATCGCATCTCACTATGTATACATTGCACTATGCGGTACTGTGCGTTGATGTAAATGTGGTTTCGAAAAAAGTTTTTTAACACTTGTTTGCTTAGTAAAGGCAGTTCTGGGAAAAATTAATGATGTAGGATAAAGCCTTAGCAAGTGATGAGCTACATTTCCTGAAAAAAGATGACTTCAGGGAAGAGATACCGATAATGGCATCCAATTCTGTGACAGACATTACTCCAGTTAAGCAGCAGCGCAGTGTGACTTCATAAATATTCAGAAAGAAAAGTCCGCAGAAGGAAAAGCAGTTATGCATATATATGTATGTCTCTGTTGTAAGACGTAGCGCTGACTTAATTTTCTATTTCCACATATAAAGGGTTTTTCAATAAGGGCGGGTAGATGTTGAAATGGAATAAAATGGCGTTTGCTGTGTGGCACGTAGCGCCGTCCTGCTGGAACCACATGTCGTCTAGGTCCATATGGTTCAATATGGGCCATAAGAAATTGGAAGGGCCACCACGTCTACCGAAAATTCGGGTATTTGTTATTTATTCTTCTTATTTAGGCTTCTCATACAACATTTGTGCCGTTTTTTCGATTTAAGTTATTGAAAAATAATGTATAAAGATCTAAAACCTGGAACTAATACCATAATTCCTAGGTTTGGTTGAGGTTAACGAGATCCCGAAAATACCGGGATTATAAAAATCGAAAAAAATCGCATCCCTAATGTTGTATAGATAAATGTAAGGAGTTGTGTCAACGCAAGCACTTTGTTTCTGAAGTATACCTATTTGCCTTATAAGATCTAGAGGTTACGTGCACAAACAGCTGTGGCAAATTGTGTCGTTGATTTCTTTAAATTTCACACTGGCAAAGTACAAACTCGTATAAGTACTGTGATAAGTAAACATTTGAAACTTTTCCAAAAATAATAAAAGAAATGGCTTTAATGAATTTCTTATGTATATTTGCTTGTTTATGTGGTCGCGGTATCATTTTCGAAATGGCTTGGCTATAATAAAACACGAAAACAAACAAAGTATGCAGCCAGACGCTGCAAAACTAGTGATCCGCTGTTACTCCAGCAGGGAGGCTGTTAACTTCCAAATACGTTATTTATCCACAAAACATATATATACACGTACATGCACATATTTACATACTTATTTATGTTTACAAACATTTATTTATTTACATACACAGATGAGCCCTTTGCTTCACAAAGAGCTCAGAGGAGAGAAAAATTAAGCTGAAAAAAAGGAGAAAAAATTAGGCGTTAAAACTAAACAGACTCCAGACGCATGTGGCACGTAATGAGTTGTTGTACACATGAAAACATATGCGCAAGTGTACAAATGCACAAATACTCACACATTTGTATATTGTACAATACATTCATACATATTTTGTGTTTCTATGTTGCGTTTTCATACTTGGCCTACACTCTAATTACTCATTACAAAAATAATGGATTTTACGCTTGAATATTTTCATATCTCAACTTCTACTTCATACTCCAATAGTACTTGTACACATATCTACATAAACTTATACGTTTTGTTGCTCAAATAACTAGCTGTCGCTTACAGCTTTTCAGTGCGCTAAGCAATTGCTTCAAATAAAATTTTTACATCCTCCATCACCATGTCTTTGGCTCCGACTTCAACTTCGGTTTTGGCTCCAGCGTTGAATTGAAGTCGGCAGCAGTATGACGTTGTTAACGTTGGGAACTGAGAAATTCGACCCGCCACCCTTTGCGACAGCTACCCAGCCAAATTATGTGAGTCTCAGTGCGAGCCAAGCAGCAGCCATTCACGAGGTAACCAAGCGACCGCAGCAACAGCCCATCCATCCATTGCCAGGGTCGCTGCCAAGAGTATTCGTATATGTACATACATACGTATATTTGGCGGTCCCTGCGCACAGCTGAGCAGGAGCTGTGTATGTATGTAGCAGTTGCTAAGCAACAGGTAGGCCTCGGTCTGGTTTGTAGAGCTAAATTTTAGATGGCGTCCGGCGCCAACACAGTAATAAGAGACGGAGCTGCTACTGCTGCTATGTTGACGTCTGTCTACTATATCAAGCCAATTGCTTAGCTAAAGCTGTACAACAACAGCGAGAGCAACAACTACATATACACGCATACATACACATGTAAGGTAATATATCTTTCAAAGCTTTTTCCATCGCTTTGCCGCTGTGCGAAGTTTTGTGAAGCAGAGCGAGTATGATTTTTTTGGGATAAAAGTTGGGATAACAAAAACAAAGGCAAATAGGCTAATACTTGCAGCTGGGAAATTTATGGGATGGCAAGTGCGTGAGTGCCTTATAAGTGGACACAATTTATCTGCAATGAGCGTGTATAGGTGCGAGAAAGAAAGAGAGAGAGAAAACGCAACTCGACACAGTAGAGCGTAAAATATGACTTTAGGTGCGAAAAGTTTGAGTTATTTGAAATGAGCGAATATTTTGTAAACAAAGCATTTGTTTTGGGGTTTTCATTACTGCAGCCAGATGGTTTTAGTGTATGAGCCAAAAGTGCTCAGAAAGCTTTTCCGATGATATGCATGAGCTAAATGTGTACCAGAGAGCGAAATAGTCAGCTTCGTGTGAGTTCTTGTTTAAATAAATAAAATTATTTACATGCATTTGAGACATTAAAAAAAAATTATTAAAAGATTTTTCTTAATAAAAAATTGCGCGACTTTTGTGTAGAGTGAGATTTTATCAATTAAAATGAAATTTTTTTTATTAATTGTCGATTTTATCGGTTCTGATAAGATGTTGTGATGTGATAGTAAAATATGAATCGCAAAAGATTTGAAAGAAAAAAATCATTAAATACAAATAAAACTAATTATGACTATTTGAAGTTGGGCCTGGTCAGACCTTTTGCGAATTTGGACGTGAATTTATCATATTTCCATTATAACTAACGACTTGAAATTCCAGCTAGCTGCCTAATTTAATTTTCCAACGATTTATGGATATAACCTTTCTAAAAAGAGTCCTTGAATAGGACGAAAAAAGAACAGACCCTGGTGGTTTCAAAAAAAGTGTGAAACGGAGGGTTAAAAGAAACAAAAAAACAATGTTGAATGACGATTGATGAATTTAATTGAAACTCTTTCGAAAGTGAATTATAGAACCTGCTTGAATTATTCTGTCAGGAAAGAATTTTGTAAAACATACTTGAACAACCGATAAACAAAAAAAGTAGTGCCCTCCAAAGCGGTGGTATTCTTTGGGCGCTAAGAAAGCTAAGAAGATTGCTTCACTTAGCGAAATATGCTACTAATACCAATACCTTCCCTTTGCATTTATGATGCATCATGTCCCAAATGTTATGATGGAGTCTACTACTTTGGGAGTAACAGCTGACTTGCCATAGCTGCGAAAAGTACGCATCCTTGTCACGGAATATGCCTAATTTTGGATACTCCAGATTCTTCGATTGGCGCCGTGCTTACATATCATAATTGGTGCTGAAAATGTAGTTACGAGGAGGACTGCTCGTAACAAATAATTTTATTTTTATTTTTTAAATAAATTTAAAAGCTTATAACCAGGCTTTTTATTCAATTTTATAGTTATTTGTAATGTTTTTTGAAAATATAATATTTTGGCCCACTTTACCATTTTCCATTGGTTGAACCTTGTAATTTTCAAAAAAGAAGAATTTAGTGTACAATGGAATTGCACAACCCCATTTAAAGTTACTTCAATCAGTGCTGCAAAATTTTTTGAAGAGTGCCACTTTTTAGCCTGTCTATAGTACTCGTATGCTGGTGAGTGAGTGTATCGTAATTATAATATGTGCACTATAACCTGACAATAAATATGCGTGTCTTTTAAAATACCTCTTTCTGGTGGCATATTTGGGAACTTAAGTGTCAAGTTAGTTGTTAGGTATTGGCAATTACTGCAGTCTGTATACTGAGGTTCGAGATGTAGGCCCTTTATGATACTATAGTTTGACTAACTACTCCCTCTTGAATTATTCAATATCCCTGCTAAGTCTCATTAACTTCCTTAATTCAATATTCTTCGCCTGATATGCATGACGGGCTGAAGTGGTTGCAGAGAAGATGAAAAATCGTTTATTTTTTCTCACCATTTTTACAGCTTCTGTAGCGTCCTTGGCAAAGCATGCACAACATTTCTGCATAATTGCCTAGTAAGCAGTGCCATATGAACCCTCCGCTAACTGTAAAAATATCTTATATTGCTTGAGAGTCACGCTACGTTTCCGGCCCTGTTTAGACCATAGTGCTATGCGCCGCTTTTGAGAAGTGCATGCGAATGTCCAAGGGTTTCATGATCCTACTGGGATGTTTTTTCTAAGCTTAGGACAGCCAGGGCTGTTATGTGACATCTCGTATGGCATACAGATTTTTAGTCATCTATAGTGCTTCGCTCGGTATAATATAAAAGGGGCATGCTAAAAGCACTTTCCTCACTCCTTGAAATTCGAGTATGTTTCGTTTTTTTAGCGTTTCAATAGTTTACTTATTATTTTTAATTTTTTTTTTTTTGTTTTATCCTTCCGATTTTAGATATTATATATATATTAACTATAAGAATATACATATAAACCAATTTTAAATTTCACTAAATCTTTAATTTATTCAGACAAAAAAGCATAAAAACCACCTTTCTGCCACTTTATTGACAAACTGTAAGTCCGATCAGTAAAACTACCTGTTAGTAGGAAAACTTTTTAAGAAATTATCCCATGCGATATTTCTGCACAACTCAGTGCTTTTACACTTCTCCAATCAGCTGATGTGTGCCCACTTACTCAATGGAGCGCACTTTGTCATTTTGTTTGCTCTCTTTCTCTCTTTACCGATTCTGATTTGCGCTCACTCCCAACTGCACAATTGCGTTCGTTGCGCCTTGATGTAAGCAAAACGCATTGCGGAAATTTCCTTGCGATAAAATATTCTAGTATATTTGATGCGTCGGGTTACTTTTCGTGTAAACTAGCAGCAGCAAACTACGATGCGAGCAATGCTAACGACAACAACTATGATTCCCACTGCGACAGAGAGTTGAAGAGGAATTATATGGATGCAAGTGTATGCGAACGCATGTGACGACGACGACTGCACAGCTACGTCGTTTGCCTCTGGGGCTGATGACGGCGACTGCAGCCACTACGGCGACGACGACAACGACGCCAACGACAACGAAGAGGATACAAGCAAAGGCAAATTAATTTCCCAGCAGTTTTCGCGTAGCTTTTCTCTCGGACGAATGTGTTGCGGGTGAAATGGAAATCGAAAATTCAGAATATTATACTTTAATTAAAGTAAAGTTAAAAGTGTACATTCATAAAATTATTAAAAAAAATATATAAAAAAAAAATGTTATTGTAAATTAGTAAGTGAAATAAAGATAGAAATATAAAGTATAATAATATTTGTGCTAAAATTTATACACAAGTGTGCACAAATACATATTTTACTTGTAAATATGAGCGATGTGTGAAAAGTGCTGAAGCAGCAAATGGTTGGTGTATCAAACAAAAAAAAGAAAACAAAAAAATGCAATTTAAATAAAATTGCAGGAATTAATCTAAAAAGTTCAAATTAAAGCAACAGCTGTTTACAAATTGTTTGGGTGCAAAAACAAATAACAAATAACAAAAAAAAATACATATATATTTAACGGCACCTGCAGGGCTTGCATGCCTATGACATATCCTACTGGCATTGGCTTAAGTCGAATGTCAAGGCAATTTAGTGATACCGAGTAAACATTCAGGCAACTCAATTGCGGCTTAGCCGCACTTAAGCCAAGCTAAGAGCACATCCATTCCCATCATCAGCCGCACAAACGAATATGCGAAAACCCCATTTCTACTGAGCTAGCGTCGCCTGTGTTGCTCAGCTTTGCTAATAGTAAAGCTTCATGCGCCTAAGTGTATGTAGCAATTAATTTAGGCCCTTAGCAGCCATGCCAGTTAATTTGATATTGGCATACAACACCGCAAACTCTTTATACGTCATATTATTTTACGAGCAAATTGACACCTAACTCTAGCAATATAGGCTGTACAATGCCAGTACCCACCCCAACACTACCACCATCACCAACATCACCGTCAACGTCACCTAACTGCCATATTAGGCTCTTAGAACTACGATGTAGCATTGTATGTAAACAGGAAAAAGCAAGAAAAAGAAGAAACAAAAATGGCAAATAAGTAGCAGAGCTAGTAGCGCATGCTTCCCCAGACGCCTGGCGGCTGATGGTTGATGGGTGATGGCTGGTGGCGGTCATGAGGCAGCAACATTTTTTATGTTTTCCTTATGCCCACATTTATTTATGTGCGAATATGTGAGCGTGTAAAAACCGCGACGTAAAAGTGAAAATAATCATAAGAAATGTCGTGAATGTTTAATTACAGATTGTGCTTGCGTTTGGGAACCGCAATGTGTGCTGCTGGTCTCAGTTCATTTTTTATTCGTTATTTATTATACATATAATATAATTTTGTGTGCTTTAAGCATTTTGGTGTGCATGTTTGTAATTATTCACGCAAATATATACAAGGAGTGTTCCAATGTAAAAAGGACCTTTGAAAGGGCATATTTACCAGTGGCATCAGTTACTCATGTGTGTGACCAAATGCATTCAAAAGGCATATGATTTTTGGACTTGCAATTAAAGTTACATGACATTTTGTGAAGAGAAAGCGGAGGTTTGGCACCACAAGTGATGGTAGCTGTGTGTCATTTGTATAAAAATCAGCTAAAAAAAATCTATGTTAGTTTTGTATTTTTGTTTTGGTAAAATTTTTATCGCAAGTTTATAGCAGAAGAACTAACTTGATGTGAGTGAATATTTCATGCATAGTAGAGTTGTATATGCGGCTTAAACCGTGCCTGAGCATACAAGTAATGCACGAAGATGTTGGTCAACTGAAATTCGTGGAATTTTACATTACTTATAAAAAAATTTTCATATATCGCCTTACCCCCTTTTCGTCGATCATTTGTCAGAATATCACCCACAATGGTCTAAAGTGCGTAAAGGAGTCACTCCATGTGACGCCCGGGTTTTTTTAGAACATTTAGGAGTTTTTTTACTTGACTAAAAATACGTTGAACTAATGTGTCAAATAAACTATAATATATAAAAAATAAATGAAAATTAAAAATAAAAATGAAAAGTAGTTCAAATCGTGTTCTAAATTTATGACCTTGGGTGTATATACATTTGGCTGCATCACTGTTCAGACCAGAAAATTAAAAAAAAAAAAGACAAAAAAAAAGCAAACAAATATCAGTACTGACTAGCATTTACAACTTATTATTTTCTAAGACTTCTATGAAAATATTTAGGAAAAATATTACGACTTAAGTGAGCAGCATCGATTTGAAAATATCTCCAAAAATCGAGTTTTTAATAATTAGTTTTAAAAATTAGTTTTTAAGAACACCTCTTCAAAAAAAAAAAAAACACCTCAGATCATAGAAGAACTTAAGCTTAAAAGGTGTTCAGAATTTTTTTTCTAATCAAATATGAAATATGCGAAAAACTTTTTAAGTAGTGAATGGGATAATTTTCTAAAAACTAGAAAGCGTGAGAAAATACTTCTTTAACCGTACCTTCGGAGTTTAATCGGTCTAAATTTGGCAACAAGCATTGCTTAAACATATGCGATTAAAACCTTAAACCAATTAATCAGGGTTTCAATGTGGTTCACTGCATGTATGTATGTAATAAATTTTGTAAGTTTGATAGCTCCTTCCATATCAAATTAAGATCACAACGGCACACGACTCAGGACACAACCAGTGAGCTACCAATCAAGCTAATCAGCAAACGCTGACGATTTGATTAGATAGGTAAACCTTAACATGAAAGTTCGTTGAAGTTTGCAGAGCAGCTGTTTGGTGGAATACAAAGGGATATAAAAACTACGCACGACAGAAGTTCTTATGGTAGCGAATGGTGAATGTTGATCTAAAGGGCTTCAACGCTAACTAGAATAGTTTGCCACAATTTGTAAATTATCAGATACATTTTATTACTTTCATTTTAGTCGTAGGCTCCAATAAGAGTAAAAATAAATTCATGCACAGTGCAAACTTTTCTAACAGGTACTTTTATTGGAACAACACTTACCTTGGACGTATATTTCTTTTTATACCAAGCCTTAGATATCGGACCAAATTATACTCCCTGGAGCCTTCTCCACGCTTGCGCAAACAAAAGTTGACCGACGGTGAGTGTCTGCGCACCGGAGGTTTACTGTTTGTATTTTATTATTGTCGATCAAAACTTTTGAGAGATTTTTCGATAGTCGGTTCCCACTACTTTGCAGCATTCCCATAAAATGTAATGCAAATGTTTTATGCTTTTATAACAACAGTTGATTTTTAGCTAAAAATCAAATTTTAGCTGTTTATCACTTCCTATATTTGACTGTTTTTGCGCCATAGGATTTGTATCTTTTCTAAAATATGCTTTTGCTGTTGGACAGAAAGCATTTTGTGGGCGTAGAAGTCATCGAAAAAGCTTGTACCGACAGGTTGAAGGGAACGCTTTCGACAATGTAGTCCCATATTTCGATATCCGCTTTGCGTACGTCGATGTTTCCAATCTCAAGACCACTTTGAATAAAGTAAGTCTATTTGAATGAACTTTTTCACTGATATTATTTTTAAAAATTCTTGTTTACTTTGGAACTCACCTTGCATATGAGCACAATTACTCTTTATTTCTTTCTATTTTACTTGCTTCCTTAGTGCGTGCGTTTGCTTTGAAATCACTGTCGACAGCTGCCCATTATCCTGCTATACGCCTTTACTTTTATTACCTTACATTTTTTATTTAATTGCACGTATTCGTATAAATAAATTTTCATACTCTTCTATTTTTGCACCATAAATAATCGCTGGCAGGCAATTCACAAGTGCATTCAATTTGCAGCAAGTGCTCAAACTCTTCAATTAGTGTGAATTCACATACTCTCCCCCGTTCAACTATTTAATACAGTAGACCAAATTAGAGGTTGCCTAATAATAAATAAGAATAGTAAAGTTGGAGTGATCTCGAAGAATATTGGTAAACTTTTTAATAGTGGCAATAAAGAGCTAGTTTGAAGTTGCTGAAAAATCCCGTTGATTTGTTTTTTTCTTGATGATGCTCTGCATTTTCTCCACATTCAAAACAAGTCGCGCTGTATGTGATTGGTGGTGTTTACATCAGCTAATACTAGGTTGCTCAATAAGTTGAGTGGTTCGATAAGAAAGTGCGTTGCTACATGTTATGTTGGCACACTCTGCATATGAACGTATGTGAACTTTCATTTCAATATGACAATTCATTATTTGTTTAAAAGCTATTTAGTACCGTCGTATTGCAGTATTTTGTACAATGGGAAAAATGAGTATCGTGCAGAAACTGAACTTTTTGGAAGGTTTAAAAGCAAAGGAAATTTAGGAACGAATGTTGAAAGTGTGTAAGGACTTTACGAAATCAATGAATACAGTAGAAAGACGGGTTACTGAATTCAAACGTCGTACAAGCGTTGAAGACAAGCGCCGCCAAAGACGTCCAAAAACAGCAAAAACTCCAGAAATTGTAGAAAAAATAGAGGTTATCGTATGAGAAAGTCGTCAAGTTACTGAAATAAATTTAGTAGAAGCTCTAAGTATAACACTAGGCATTCTAAGCAATTTTTTGGCTTAAGTATTGGGTTTCAGAAAGGTGTGTGCGCAATTGGTGCCGCATTCGCTAGAAACGGAACAAAACCACATTCGAATGCGACTTTCTCAGCAATATTAGAGCGTTTTCGAATGGATAAAGTGGATTTTGTGCGTGAATTCATAAATATGGATGACACTTGGATCTCGAAATCAAAACAAGAGGCTAAAGAGTGATACGAACTTGGTTCTTCCGCTCCGAAACGAGTTCGTGTCCAGAAATCGGCCAACATGGCATCCGTTTTTTTGCAGTCGTGAGAAATTTTGTTGGTGGATTACTTGAAAACTGGTAAAACAATAAATTCTATATCATTATTGCAACCTTTTAGACTACTTGACGGTAAAAATGCGTGAAAAATACCCAGCTTGTAAAAGAAAATTTTTTTTTAGGGCAATGCATCGTGTCACAAGAGGACTTTGACAATGACCAAAATCATTGAGTTTAAATGTTGAAACATACACCGTACTCCCCAGATTTGCTTTTAGCAACATCCATCTGCTTTCAGATCTAAAAAAAATGCATGCGAGGGAATCGTTTTCCATTAAAATGATGAGGTCAATACAGCTGTGGAAACGTATTTGAAGCCCTTCCAGATTCTCACTTCAAGAATCGAATACATAAATTGAAGTCTCATTATAATAAATGCATTGACGTTCAGGGAGACTATACTGAATAATAGAATGTACTTCTCTCATCGAACCACAAAACTTATTGAATAATCTTATATATACTTCTATATAAAACATAAAGGGTCTTTCAAAAGACACGCCTAGATGATAGTTTAAAAAAGGGCATGTAAAAATTCGGGCTCCTTCAGGTTTCGCTATTTTTATTCCAAATTCGGCTGTTAATAAATAATTAAATTTGAAAAATCACATCATTTAAATGTGCACCATGCGAACGCCTACAGTTAAAATTCGCCAAACAGTCAATTCATGAATGCCGAAATTTTGAGAGCTTTGAGATATCTATGTTGAAGGTTGTTCAGCAACATTTTGCTCTACAGCAGCAATATTCTTAACCGAATGTACAGTTTTTGGTTTGCCAGTCCTTTTTCTATCCTCGACTGAACCAGAACTAGTTTCTTGAAATTTTTTCACCAACTCTTGAATTGTTTACTCATTCCGCCAAAAGTACGAATTTTGTATTATGTTTTTCTAAAGATCGGACAATTCCATTATAAGTTTCTACAGTTTTAACGCGTTGCTATATCACGTAAAATTGCACATCTGTTTGCTTGACAAAAGGCAAAGACGACATAAAAAAGTAACGTCTAGGAATTACTCACTACTGACATCTAGGCGTCACTTTTAGAAGACTGACCTTTTAACTTTATGCTTAATATACTTTGCAATTATTGTATTACCTATTTTAAACGTCCATAGTTTTCTAGCAATAATTGTCTAAAAATTGTTAAAGAATAATATTTCCATATATCGCAAAGTCTTGCGTTAAATTTTCAAAGCAAACGGTAAACAATTTTTTGAGTTACGACTTTGGTAGGTTTGAAAGTGAAGCGCCGATCAAACTATCGCACGTATAATAATACAGAGGAGACGGAGCGGGAAACAGATTGGAGTCTTCAGTGACAGTCAGGCTACATTGAAGGCCCTGGAGAACGCGAAGCAAACCTCAAAGATTGTTCAAGAATGTAAGAAGAAGCTTAATTCTGTCGCAAGACAAAAAAGGCTTGTACTTATATGGGTTCCAGGACACTCCGGTGTTCAAGCAAACGAAATTGGCGATGAATTGGCGAAGCGTGGATAAGCGATTCCCCCACAAGGGCCAGCGCCAATAAACGGATCAGCGATTTGTAGGCAATCTACATAAAGAGCGATGGTCCGGTCTAGAACGCTGCAGAACTGTAAAGTGTTTTATGACAAGTCCGAACAGAAAACTGTCAAACTTTCTACTTTTCTACTTTCTACTAAAACTTGGCAGGAAAGACGTTCGGTTAATGGTCGGTATCATTACAGGACACAACCCATGGGGTCAGCATATGACCACCATTGGAATCACTGAGGACCCAATGTGCCTGTCATGCTTGGAGGAGGCGGATAGCAGTGAGCACTTTCTCTGTGAGTGTCCTGCCTTTGCTAGAGCACGGCTACGAGTTTTTGGGTTCCGATGTCATGAGAATGAGTAATATTCGTTCTCTAAAACTGCAGGATATTTACAGATTTGTCAAAATCGGGAAAATTCTCACAGGACTAACTATCTCTATCTCTGTCTCTATTCTTTCCTGTCTCTTTCTCTTCTCTCCTTCCCTCCTTGACTATCTACCCTCTTTTCAGAGCTTTAAATACAATGGGTTTTTTAGCCTGAGTGTTTAGGAGCCACCAAATCTCCTGGTGCTCCTTGGCTTGACCTTTTAAAATTTCAAAAATACATTAAAAAATTGATTTTTGCATTTTGCCAAACCAAGTTTTTTCATTTCGGAAAGTTCGTTTTGACTGCTTATTATAATAAAATCGAGAGAGTCATGTTAATCCCGAAATTGTAAACGAAACGCATTTTTTTTGCTAGTAGACGGCTCCCAAAATTATTATATAAATTAATAGAGGATATTTTATTTATGCTGAAAATTTTTTATGGAGAGGTTATTCGATTTTTATTATTAAAAATTCTTTCAGCGTTTAATATTCTCTTATGAGGTATTTCTGGTCTAATTGGCATTTTCATGAAATAAAATAATAAAATTAATTTTTCATTACCGCTGATGTGAAAAAAAAGAAGAAGGTATTTATTTGCTAGGCAAAAATGAATTTGTATCAACATTGAGTCTCATAACTTTATTAGTATCAGTTTGGCTTCATGTGTTTAGGATTTTTCGCCGTATTAAATATTTAATGATAACATCTCAATCAATTAAAATTTTCTGTTATTTTTCTGCATTATTAATCACGTACTGTGATTAAAGTTTTCGATACGATATGCATAGGACTTAAAAGTGATGAAAACTCAGATTAGAATTTATTTATTTGATTACGACGGCCGCCGTAGCCGAATGGGTTGGTGCGCGACTACCATTCGGAATTCGCAGGGAGAACGTTGGTTCGAATCTCGGTGAAAACACCTAAATTAAGAAAATATTTTTCTAATAGCGCCCCTCGGCAGGCAATGGCGAACCTCCGTGTGTATTTCTGCCATGAAAAAGCTCCTCATAAAAATATCTGCCGTTCGGAGTCGGCTTGAAACTGTAGGTCCCTCCATTTGTGGAACAACATCAAGGCGCACACCACAAATAGGAGGAGGAGCTCGGCCAAACACCCAAAAAAGGGCGTACGCGCCAATTATTTATATATATAAGTCAAAGAACACAAAGATTTTTACTGTCAGTAGTAAGTTCTAATATAAACAAAGTACTAGTAGAAACACTAAAAATAAAATGCAACTTGATTAAAAAGAATACAATTATATAAGCGAATTAAATGATGAAAGAAGAAAATTGATTTTTAATTATTGTTGAATCTAACGATATGGTATTCCAGAGCTCATTAAATTAGCGCAGAGCCCGACGCATAAGAAAGAAAAGGTAACAGCTAAGGGTTCCCTTTAGGTGGTCTAGAAATTAAAAAAACATATTTTTTGGTTTTTTTTTTGGTATTTCGGAGATTCCCAATATTATAGCTTCTTCAGCCGATTCACTAGATAGAGTGCGTTCACTTCTGTACCTCAAATTTTATAGTAATTTATCTCGAAACGACTTTTTTCGGCCTGGTGTTGTCAAAAAAAAAGTTCACCGAGTCGTCTGAAATTTTAATATGTTGTTCACAACATCAATGGCTAGCGCCCGTACTAAATAAAAATAAATAATTGTGGTGTGCGTCTTGGTGTTGTTCCACAAATGGAGGGACCTATAGTTTTAAGCCGACTCCGAACGGCAGATATTTTTATGAGGAGCTTTTTCATGGCAGAAATACACTCGGAGGTTTGCCATTGCCTGCCGAGGGGCGACCGCTATTAGAAAAATGTTTTTATTAATTTTGCTTTCACCGAGATTCGAACCAACGACCTCTCAGTGAATTCCGAATGGTGATCACGCACCAACCCATTCGCCTACAGCGCCCGTACTAGAATCATATTATTATTTCAATTATTTCGTATTTTTTTTATTAAAAACTGAAAAACCCCGAGTTTTAGAGTGCCAAATTCAAAACCGTGCCATTTTATCAATTTTTTTTATTCTAATGCGGGATATAGCTACAGTCATACTGATTAATAATTTTTTTGGTTTTGGTGTTTCAATTAAATAAGAGAGCCAAGATGGACAACACCGCCCAAGTCCAATTTTTCCGCAGGATCAACTTCAGCGTCATTTTTAAAATGATTAAAATAAAAAAAAAGTTCAGTTTTGTATGCAAAAGAAGTTAAATAAAAAGCCTATAAAGTTGAAATATCGTTTTTTAATTTTTTTATTGTAAAAAAAATTCCTGCAAATACCCAAAATTTTCGAGCTCTAGACCACCAGGATCCCATAAGTTTAACCGGTATAGTTCTCGCTGGAATAAAGAAGTTAATATGGAGCAAAAGAAACGCCTAATTAATGTCACCATGAATCAAATTAGAATCGACCTTCTGCGCTCAAGCGGCCTTAATCCAGTTAGTAACAAGCGGAAGCTTTAAGAGAAACGTGTGGCAGAAACTTGTAAAGATCTTAGTGCATATTTAAGAAATATATTTTGTACCCGTTACAGTGAGAGCAAATAGCAGTCTAGTGATAACAAATTGGTGATAAGGTCTCCAAATAAAAAACCATATCAAACAACCATCGATCAAATAAACGTTGTAAACAGTCATTTCATCGTGTAAGGGTTTTAGAAGGTCCAATATGATTTTGAAATAATATAATTCATATGACTTGAGAATGAAAAAGTAGAGTCAAAAATAATTCCAAGGTCATTAATTTTTTCTGCAGACATTTAAAGGTTGGAGTAACTGTTCTCACTTTCCAATCATCAATGAAGATTCCGGCTGAAAGTGATTTATTAAATTTAAATAATTTTTAAAGGAGTTGTAATAATGGGGCATTTCTCAAAGAAAACTACCGAAGGCTGTCCACATGAGTGACGGATGAGGGCTTCAAAATTGAACCTCCATCTAAGATGTTCATAAAATTAATGAATAAAAGTTGAGCAGATTGGGGAACCACATAGGAGTGACAAAGTATAATTGAAAGAGTTTGGCGAATAAATTGGCCACCTCAAGAAAAGAGTTCGTTACTTTATCATCCAGATGAACAGCAGTTGCTACAGGGTGTCCGTTATTTACCAATTTGATTATTTTTCTTGCGACGCCCCCTATACTTTTAGTTTTCCGTCTAAGAAAAATTATCAGATCAAAATCAGCTCTTAATATTCAGAATAAACCTTGCCCCAAACACGATATATTTCCCATTTACATAACATGGGATTTTGCTACTTTTTGGAATATACTTTTTTTTCTCTAGTATGCTAATTTATAGCTATGAAAAACACATATTCTGATGGCAATTTTAACTCTCTGCAAAAAAGATCTCTTATAATTTTTCGATAAATTGACTCCTTTAAAAGTTAATCGAATTTAAATTTGAACTGTGTGCAAGTTTCAGACTTTTTCACTTTTGCAGCAAAGTTATTACTGTTATAGCAAAATTCTGACGTTTATATAAAAAATGATCAAAATCTATGGTATGAAGAAGAAAGATGAAAAAATCCATAAGTCGAATCAAATTTATACCACCTAAGAATGCACGATTTATCTTAGTAAACATGTTTTAGTTAAATTTTTTTTTGTATTCGCTTACAATCTGGATTACATATTGTTTGTCATCTTCACTTCTTGCTAAAACGTTAACATATTCTTCCGACAATTTTACAGCTCTTTCTGCATTGTCACTGACTACTCTTAAATTTCTTACAATCCAGGATCTTCTAACCATTTACTGCTGTCTAATTGAAGAAAGCTGGTATTAATATCAAATCTTTCAAAAAATTTTAAAGAATTTTCGTTTATAAAGTAATCAATGTCTTTATTTATGAACCATTTGAAATCATCGGAATTAAATATGAAGCGTTTAGGAGCATCAAACTGATCGTCATGGCTCAATTTTAATGCTTCTGCCATTTTTTGCTTTAAGGGGGGGGGGGGGGGTAGGGTCACAAAATGGAAATTTTTTTTCTTCACTCATCTTATAGTAAATCATTTCAAGAATGTTGTGTCAAAATTTTAAGTGGATCGGAGCAGAACTCTCAAAGTTATAGCCTTTGTAGGCACTCTACCTCGAATGCGGAGCATCGATAATTTTTCAGAGTCATTTTTTCAAACGCGTTTTTCCCGAAACGACTTCTTAAAAGTCGGTGCCAATCACAACTCCGAAACTATTCAACCGATTCTTTTCAAATTTGGCACACGTTTTCTAAATCAAAAATACCTCCCCCCCCCCCCACTGTTTTTTTTTATTTTTTTTTTTTAAGGTTGTTTTTCACTTACAAATATGGCGAAATTTTTCGCCAAAAATGCTCGTTTTACGTTTTTTTGCCACCAAAACTACAAAAATGAAAAAAAAAATTTTATTAATGGGGGGGGGAGGGGGGGGGGCTGTTGGGGGGAACATAACGTCATACTTTAACTGAAAAATTCAACTTTTTTAGTTTGAGATGATTCTACGACGAATGCCGATTGGCACCGCAGAGCACCTCTCGAAAAACATATCTCCAAAAAAACTCTGTCATGGGCTTATTTGTCAATATTTTATTATTAATATTTTTTAAAAACTTATTGAAAAGATGTACAATAACATGCAACATTTTATTAAAGTATCTTAAGCCATGCGGCCGCCGTAGCCGAATGGGTTGGTGCGTGATTACCATTCGGAATTCACAGAGAGGTCGTTGGTTCGAATCTCGGTGAAAGCAAAATTAATAAAAACATTTTTCTAATAGCGGTTGCCTCTCGGCAGGCAATGGCAAACCTCCAAGTGTATTTCTGCCATGAAAAAGCTCCTCATAAAAATATCTGCCGTTCGGAGTCGGCTTGAAACTGTAGGTCCCTCCATTTGTGGAACAACACCAAGACGCACACCACAAATAGGAGGAGGAGCTCGGCCAAACACCTAACAGAAGTGTACGCGCCAATTATTTATTTTTATTTTTTTTTATCTTAAGCCATATTTCTGTAAAAAATGCAAAAAAAACTATAAGATAAACTTTTATCGGAAAATGCTAGAGCTCCTGTTTCAGGACTTATGTACCATAGATGATTCCGAAATTTTCTGAAACCTGCATCGGACAGATTTCTATCGATCGTTCTATATTGGTAAACAGATTTGATGAATTCAAGGTCTTGATTCGGTGCAGCTGCAGCTAGCGGTGCAGAGTACCAAAATGGAACATACACAAAAACGACGAACAATGCTATATCCTGAAAACTTTGTTCATCTGCTGCGCTTAACTTGAAACTGTCTCGAAAAATATACATTTTTAAGCAATAAAGTGCTCTGGACATCCATCGAGCGTGATGGAATGCCCTCGGTTTATAAAATTTGATTTCTTTGACATTCATTGTGCCTAAAAATATTTTACTTAACTCTAATAATTCTCGATAATCATCACGAGCTAGCGTAGTATTCAAGTATTCATCAATTTTCGAATTTATTTCTGGTATTTTTTCTTTTAAGCCTTTTTTCAATTTATTTTTTTTGTATATATTTATAGTTGTTTTTATCAATAGAAGGCCACTGACTTTGGGAGCGTCGCAAGAAAAATAATCAAATTGGTAAATGACGGACACCCTAATGTGCAAGAAAAAACTAAACCATATGTTGGCAGAAATGCTTGTAAAAATAATTGAAAAAGACATTTCATAGCAATGGACAAAAATTGATGAATTTTTTCAGAAATATTAGTTGATTAGATACTGTAAATGGAAAAATGTTTGAATAATTTTTACTTGGCTCTGGTCCATTGATTATTTTTTTATATAAACGTGAGAAGTTTACTACAACAATAATTATTTTCCTGCAAAAGTGAAAAAGTCTGAAATTTTCACACAGTTCAACTTTAACTTCGATTAACTTTTAAAGGAGTCAATTTATCGAAAAATTATAAGAGATCTTTTTTGCAGAGAGTTAAAATTGCCATCAGAAATGTGTTTTTCATAGCTATAAATTAGCATACTAGAGAAAAAAAAATTTATTCCAAAAAGTAGCAAAATCCCATGTTATGTAAATGGGAAATATATCGTGTTTGGGGCAAGGTTTATTCTGAATATTAAGAGCTGATTTTGATCTGATAATTTTTCTTAGACGGAAAACTAAAAGTATAGGGGGCGTCGCAAGAAAAATAATCAAATTGGTAAATAACGGACACCCTAATATATATATGTATTTATATATATCAAAACACATTAAATGCCATTTGAACCAGACCAGCAATTTTTCCTAGTAATTTTTTTCTACTTTTCGTTAAAATGAAGAGTAAGTGTAAGGCTAGAAAAATATGGCTGGTTTTGCTTAAGTGGCAAAAAATATGCTTTGAGGCATTCAAAATATGCTTGGGAGATGAGAAAATTCAAGCCACTTTGTGTTGTAAGAAACGTCCAAATTTATAAGTAAACAATTTCCTGTCCTGCTTTTTTTTTGGTAATATTGTATGTGAATAATCAGAATGACTTTATTATGATTTGTGATGGGTTGGTGCGTGATTACCATTCGGAATTCACAGAGAGAACGTAGGTTCGAATCTCGGTGAAATGAAGAAAAAGTTTTTTCTAATAGCGTTTGCCCCTCGGCAGGCAATGGCAATCCTCCGAGTGTATGTCTGCCATGAAAAAGCTCCTCATAAAATGTATCTGCCGTCCGTAGTCGGTTTGAAACTGTAGGTTCCTCCATTTGTGGAACAACACCAAGACGCACACCACAAATAGAAGGAGGAGCTCGGCCAAATACCCAGAAAGGGTGTACGTCCCAATTGTATGTATATATAAACCATTAAAGTGGTGGTTATTCAGCTAAGTTTTTGTTTTTTAAGACTCTCTTCATAAGTTTTAATTTTCATGCTTTACATTTTATTAGTTCTTTGCAACTAAAGCCATTTGGGGAATCTTTTTCGCACTACAAGTATCTCAATAAACAAGTCTTAGCTTGCATTCCAGATATAACTATTTTATTCAGCTTGACATGATAAATATACAATGGAAGGGAGTTCCTTGAAATTTGTGTTTTTGTTGCTACAAACTTTAAAATTTATGACAACATCAGAATTCCAATTATGTGCCACAAATTTAATGCTAACACCCGTGTAAACCGTTTCTACTATGGATGATTTCATCCCAAAAATTTCCCCTAGTCAGAATGCAAATTAAAACCTTTTTCGCCATCAAAAATATTGCAATCTTCGTCGTGTCTATAAATTAAAAAGCAAATGTCACTGCATGACATTTTCATTTTCTTACATGTCTTTCGCAACCATTTTCTCTAGCTTAGTGCAGGTTAGAGTGTCTGTTGTATCTTTTTCTATTACTTACTCACATACTTCAGATATGTATGTGGATACGCATATAGGTATATATACTGCCTTTTCAAGCTCATGCTCAGTTCAGAACAACTCCCAAAGCGAGTCCTACGCATTTTTAAAGCCACCTAAACTTCTCCGACTACTAAACTGTATATATGAGCGTGTGCTGTTGCTGCGTCACGTTACTTGAGCAAATATTTCCCTTTCCAATTTTTTCATTATTTGCGAACTGTCACATATGCATGTGTGTAGTTTTACAATCATATACTTTAAAGTAATACACATATATATGACCTCTTGGCTGATAAAGTGATTAAAAAAGGGTTTTTGCAAAATTGTCTGCTTAAGTGAAAAGTAAAGTTTTTGTTTACGTAGTAACCGTAATTACACATGCATGCCACTTTTGTAAAATGCACTCATGTTTATGAGAAGTATAGGATTCACAATTTTTTTGTTGTCAAAGTTCAAATCTTGCTAAATTAGCTAGTGGTCAATCCATTTCATATCTGACAGGCCGACCAGACCCAAAAATGGTTTTGCAATAATATTTATAGAAATTGCTTTTTGCCCTTTTTTGCAAGGCACGTAGCATTTTTTGTTGAAGCAGACGTTTTCGAAAAATTCATTTTTTTTTCATGCGTACCGAAATGGATTTTTCAATTTCTCCCATGCAACTTTTTATTCAAACGGTAATAATTTTTGCAAAGATTTGTGGATTTGATTGATTTGTTTTCTCTTCATGTAGACTATGGTTAATTTAATTAAGTTTGTATGCTCCAAAAAATAAAAATTATTTGAAAACTAACATATAAAATAAATAATATAAAATTGAAAAAAAAATCTTATTACTTTTTCTATTGTAATATTTCCAAATAATAGTTTTTAATATAGTGTGAAAAATATTGCACTATGTTATGCTGTGTTTGTCGAAATTAAAAGATTTAGGACAGAAATACAAGCCATCGGGATATGTGCGGGGGAATGTCTCCATAGGAAAATAAGAAGAACCTACATTTACATATCTTCAGATAGTCAGGCGACTTTAAGAGCTATAATTACCTCAAAAATGTTATATGACTACGTGAACTTTCTTAAAATGTTAGAGAACTTCACCACAGTATTATTAGGTTTCCTTCCTGGACGTGAGAGATATGAGGGAAATCGAATTACTGATGACGTTTTTAAATTTTTTTTTGTGCATTTTTTTTTATTTGGTTTTTAAATGAAGAACCTTTCAAGAATATTCTGTGAAAATTCTAGATGAATCGGAGCAAAACTTACAAAGATACAGCCATGTAAGTGTTGCTACCTACCTGGCTCAACCGCGCGCCATTTGTACTTTAAGGGGTAACACCACTGTACACGCGTAAAATAAACACGATTTTTAAAGAATTTTTTTGTATAGAAGGAAAGGGGAAACAATCACTCTGATTTAGGAAGTTATTACTTATATACTAAAATACAAAACTACAAAGTTTGATCGAAAAATTTTACAAAATGGCGGCATTGGAGACATTTTTGTAATGTGGTTTCTCTTGAAGGAGCTCCGCGGCACGCAGCACAGAGGGTGCAAATTTTAATCTGGAACAAAGAAACATTTTTTTTCTTAATGTAGATAAGAATAGCTAGAGAAACACGTAGGGGATTTAAAAAATATTTATTTTTGTGGAATTAGCAAGCATTTGAAGGAAAAAACTCTATTTTGGACTAAAAAAACGGCACTTAAATAATTATAACAATCGTTTAAATTAATCTATCGAAAATCCCCTTCGCTCTTCTCTTAAGAAGGTTATTATACAGACGTAGTGAAAAACCTGATTAAAAATATTTAAAATTGTTTGAGTTATGCTGCGTGCCAATTTCAGAAAACGTGTTTTGAGAAAAACGCGTTTAAAGTTTGGACATTTGGAGAAGTTGTTAGGTAGCTGTCACTAACGCTTGGTTAAAAGCTTAAAATATTTATGAAATAGACTTCGGTAACGTATAGAACTTTTTGTTCTGTATTTTAAAAGGTTCAAAGAATTTTTTAAGCTTATAAAAAAAAAAATCAATTTTTTGAAATTTCTACAGTGGTGTTACCCCTTACAGCGTTGTTCCCACAACTTACGTTTTCAAAGTCGGTGCCCCTCATAACTTTCAAACTACTGCACCGATCCTTTTGAAATTTTGAACACTTTTTCTGTAGATGTTTTACAAGGTAACGCCGAAGAGTTTTTTTCGAATTTGTTGATACTTTTGTTTTTACGGTAACTAATTCACCGATTTTTTACGCGAAAATCGTGTTTTTGACTTTAACGTGTTCCCAAAAATCGAAAAATTTTTAATTTCAAAAAACCCTCTCGGCGTTACCCGGAGAAAACGATTATCTAACGAAATAACTTTGGTTTTTTGATTTCAGATGATTTAACACCGAGTTATGAGGGGCACCGCAAAACTACTTTTTTTTGAGATGCGTCCAAATAATTTCTGCCATTGCCGTATTTTTAAATATTTTTGGATGAAAATTTCACAAAATATACTTCAAATGCTATAGTTTTATGTAGTAAAAGATTTGACGAATAAATTTTAACTGTGTCATCAAAAAAAAAAATCATAAAAATGTGCCTTTTTTTCCATGAATTAACGTTACCCCCACCCCCCCTTAATTGTCGATTCTGTGAATTGGACACTGCCTACACTAGGCAGAAAACGTTTAAGCCACATTGGTGGTATGGCCATGCATCCATATAAATTATGGAACATTAAGCCCCAGATTGTGCTAAAATTTTCAAAAAGCCTTAAAATATAAGTTACCTCAGCAGACGCAGTAAGCTAAGAATTACCCTGCCTCCATCGCCATGGCCACGACGTATTCATAACTCACTTGGACAGGTCTCCTCCTTTTTTTGCTCTTTACTTTTGATTATTATGTTTACTGTGAATATCGGCATAGGGGGAAAAAGTTAAAATTAAGATTTTACTATATTTTATAATTCGTACAATTCAAAAAAAGTCTTCGGTTCATCCAAAAATTATTTTTAAAAGAAATTTTATCAACTCCCTGCCAGTCTATACAATATAACCCTAACTTATTTAGCACAAAAAAAATCGATAAGGCACCGACTTCGTAATTCGCAAGGTAATTTAGAATCAACTACTTACAAATGAAGTAATTCCTCCTCAGAATTTTGTATGACAAATTACGTAATTCGAAGTGTAATTGGTGATTTACAAGTGGTAGAGCGAATTGCGTGCCATAGGAATGTAGCATTAATGTGAATATACTAAAATTCATTTTTTCTAAGACACTATGTGTTTTTGCATATTGTGAGACAATTTGTGATTTATTTATAGGTACTTCAAAAATGTATTTTGGCGTCCGTGCCACAATATCAGAATGTACAATAAAATTTTATAGAGATTTCAATGCATTTGAACTATCATTGCAGATGTAAACTCTTTCGCCCACACATCTGTTCCTCCCGATAGTAACTACTCATGAAACTAACTACTGAACTCTACAAGGAAGTTGGTGCAAGAGTAGCTATCTTCTCAGACAGTCAATCAGCTATTAAGGCCTTAGATTCCAACTACATTTCATCCAAACTGGTCCAACAGTGTAGGGAGGAGCTGAAACTGCTCAGCCATTGGCTTGAAATTACTCTGATATGGGTTCCCGGTCATAGGAACATACGGGGCAATGAGATAGCGGATGAGCTAGCAAGAAAAGGTTCGACACTATACATATCAGAGGCGGTAGCAGTCTCCACCCCACTGAACACATTAAAAGCACCATTGCTTCACACTATAATGCTTTGGCCGAAAGAAGATGGAAGCAAATACATACATGTATTACAACAAAAAACACATGGCCGTCATACAAAATCCAAAGGGCGAATGACCTGTTAGGATGTTCTCGGCCAAACATTACACGCATCACTGCAACCCTTACAGGACATTGGAAAGTAGGGAACCATGCAGCTAGACTCAATATACCCTTCAATCCTATCTGCAGAAGCTGTATAGCGAAAAGGGCGAAGGAAAGTCTTTTCCACTATTTATGCGAATGTCCAGGACTAGCCAGGGCACGACGCCGATCCTTCGGTAAGCCTTTCCTACAGCAAATTAAGGAGATCTCAGACATCGAGATAAAGGATTTGCTGCTATACTTCGACCTCACTAAATGGATCTGACTTAAAAAAAAAAAAAAAACATCTTCACACGAGATAGTGGTAGTAAAACGGTGCTGGTCACTAATTGGAGCATTTCAGTGGGAATGTTCAACCACCTCAACAACAACAACAACTACTACTGCAAAGACTTTCACTTGAGATACGGCAGCGCATTTCCTTAATAAATGAAAACTTTGTTGTTATACCGTTAAGCTCAACTTTAATTTCTACCGTAAAAATGCTTTCCCGCGCTTGGGAACGTTCAAATGGTTGTACATCAAGGTTTTAACAAGTTTTGACATTTTTAATAAGTATATTTTGCTTTTGTGATAAAAGTATAGCTCATTATTTAACAAATACGATGTAGACTCGAAAAATTCCGTAAACTTCACAACTCAATTCCATGGTTATTGATTAACATTTTTAGATAATTTTTGGTATGCTGTTTTATAAGTTTGAAGTTGCAGAAAAATTTCGTTAACTTTTTATCATTTTTTCTTCGACGGTGTTGCACATTTTCTCGATACAATGAATGCGAGCAAGACCGCTGAAATTGTGAATGGGGTTTATGGTGCCGATAATGTAAGAGGTGATTACTTGTAATTTTGGTTTCGTCGATTCCGTTCAGGCATTTTTGATGTTCAAAAAATGTAAACAAAAATAATGCCGAAAATGTGGATAAAATCCCCGATATAATCGAAGTTGACTGGCATACTAGTAGTTGTGGCTCTGCCCAAGAGCTAAGAATCGATCATAAAATAGTTTTAATCTATTTGCGCAAAATTTTTTCCTACAAACAGTGGATTTCTTTTTCCCAAGCTAATATTTTATATATTGGTTCGTAGTGCTCGGGCACGAAACAGCAAATGAGAGAATGTTTTTTTTTCTGATAGCGGTTGCTCCTCGACAGGCAATGGATGAAAAACAATCTGGCATTCGGAGACGGGATAAAACCATTGGCCTCCTCATTTGTGGAACAACTTCAAGACGCACAACACAAATAGGAGGAGGAGTTTGGCAAAGTACTCAACAAAGGGTCTAAGCGCCATTCATATCAGTAGAACACATTCACGTGATAGACCACACGGCTGGCTGAAAGTTACATTCACATTCAGTGTTGTGTTGCTTGTTTAATTTTCAGTGACAAATGTTTTTTTGCCCCAAAAGGTAACCTCTGGATCCATAATCGGTTAAAACATTTTTGATACCTTTAAGTTAAATCATCAATAATTTTTTTTTAGTGCTGAGTTTGTAAAGAATTGACTAGTTGTACGAGAATTTGCGCACTAAGCGTCAATTGAGTTAAGTGCCCTCTTTGCTGTCTTTGACGGTTCCTTGACCACATTGAAACTCTAAATAATGTGCCCAGCTGCAATTAACTCTTGGACTATTGATTAAGATCTTGACTACCTATCGATCAGATATCCGATACATAAAATTAATTTTCATATTCTTTCATTTTGATCCGCAAGTGGTATTTTCGCCAAAAATCACTACAAGATTCAACTAAAATATTGCTGCTACATTTGAGTATCAAAAGCAATAACTTAACTCTGGCAGATAAATATTCGATCAATCGAAAATTCTGTTTACAAAATCTTGACCGTCAGACACCTACGTTTATATTTGAAATTCATAAACTTACAATGTTTACGAGTGGTTGATTGAATTTCAAAGGATTTCAATACTACATATATTATATTAAAATTTAAGTCAATATTCTTAGTCTACATATGCCACATAGCAATAACGAAGCCATCTTTTTAAGTTTCCTATTGTAGCTTTGTTGCAATTTATATGTAGTATTCGTACATACATTGTATGTATTTATGTGCCACAATTTATTTACTAACTCATAAATTTAAATACACTGGTCATAACCGTATCTTTCACGATAGCATAGCGCAATGAAGAAAAAAGTAAGGGCTTCAAAACCACCACGCCATAAAAAGCATACATTTTCAAACATTTGTGGCAGTTTTTATAGCCTCGTGGTTTTGGTAACGAGAAAATAAATGGCGCTTTCGCCATATACAATCAACTTTAGCTTTAGAACGTTTGATTGCTTTATTCAGCGAAAAATGCATTAGGCCAAAAATACAATAGCCAAAAACAGGAAAATAAAAAGCCGCTGCTCATACAAACATACGAAGCGGTATACATGTACATACATACCTACTCATACAAAGTGTAGAAAGCAACAAAAGATGGATTATCTCAAATCGCGCGCAGATAAAATAGCAACGCCCGGTGGCTGTGTGTGGTGACAGTGCAGTGCGCGGCAAATCGCCTGCAAAATCAACGGGAAGTGAGTGTAGCATGAACAAACTTGTAAGCATTCAGATGAAACAATAGCGGCAAAAGGGAAAATAATAAAAGTAGAAATGACGCGAAAAGCGCAACCAAAACAAGCGCTGGCGTTTTGTATTAATGAATGCATAGTGAGCTACAAAAAAAAAAAGAAACAAAAAAAATCTCTAATAAATTTAACTTAATTTTAAGTAAATAATAACCTTCACAAAAATTGGATTTTTTTTGTAATTTAGGGGAAAACAGAAAAACCATCTAAATGCGTTTTTAATAGGATTCGAGAAAGCGCGTTGCACATATTTGGCATGGCTAAGCACCTGCAACAAGTCAACTTGCAGTGTACTACATATGTTTTTCCCTTTTTTTTTTTGCGTGGTTGCGGATGTATGTACACATATGAGTATGTGCGCTCTCCGCAGTAAATAAACCCTACATTGAAGAGTCAAACTACTTAGCAAATATGCTAGTTCATGAAGTGGTGTTTAGCGAGAGTGATCAGAATTGTACCACTTGTAGAATAACCGATTACTGTAATTAAGAATGCCTCAAATGAAGTCAGGAGTAGATGAATTTAAATGTATGTGTATTAGGGCGGGTCGATTTAAAAATCGCTCATTGCTCTGTGTAAGTCGTATTTTAGAGATCAAAATAAGTTCCTTTGCCGAAGGAACAATGCCTCTAAAACGAATTCTGATGTCCCCCAATTTGGGTCGAACTAAAAATCCCACTTTGATTCATTTAGAGTGCTCCAATTGAGTCCAATTGTATGACCGACCCCCACTAACTTTGGACGGCCGATCCATCCATGCCAGTGGCACACCCCCTGGAACTCCCCTGGCGGGTTCCCCATACAATCATTTCAAAATATCACCATTTTTGGCCTTTACATGAGAAAAGAAACTAAAAAGTTCGACCCAAATTGGGGGACATCAGAATTCGTTTTAGAGGTATGGTTCCTTCGGCAAAGTTTCTTATTTTGATCCCTAGAATATGATTTTCACAGAAGAATGGGCGGTTTTTTTGCCTCCCCATAAAAGACACTAAAAGTTCGACCCAAGTTGGGGGACATCAGAATTCGTTTTAGAGGTATGGTTCCTTCGGCAAAGTTTCTTATTTTGATCCCTAGAATATGATTTTCACAGAGCAATGGGCGATTTTTTTGCCTCCCCACAAATCGACCCGGCCTAATGTGTATGTATATACATTTGGGTGGAGTCAATCATCATTTTTGTCAATTATGAGCTAGTTCAGTAACTGGTATAACACCGATACAGCGACAAACTAGTTCGTTAAATGGTGTGATGGTAGGACATCGCCATATTAAAAGTACCAGTTGCTGACATTAAAATATAATAAACGATTTACTTCAGTTACAAAGCAGAGTAAGGTATATAGTTCGAACCTAAAAGGTGTGACCGCAGGGTACGTTGACGCAGTGAGATTGGCAAACAATCCCTACAAATGTATGCATATATATTTACTCACTAACTTATGAGCATCATATACGTTGATTCGCAGATCGCAGTGCCAGCTGCACGAGGCTACAAATACACATTTATTTATAGTAGAATAATTTGTAAGACCCAGTTGGAAAGAATTGAATTGAATTATTTAAAAGCTTTGCCCATGATGGTCTCATTTTGATACTGCAAACTGCACGATTCGCAGACAAATTTATATTATCTTGTGGTTTTTTGTGTTACGATAGACTATTTTAAGTTACGTTATAATATACTGTTATGTCATGCAGTGCTATGTTATAATATGTATGTTATGCTATGAAAGGCAATGTTTTGTGATGTGATGCTATATTAAGATATTTTTGGTTATGCTATGCTATGTTGCAATATGTTATGTTATGCTATTTTTTGTTATGCTGTGCTTTGTTGCAATATGTTATGTTATTTTATGTTTTCCTATGTTTTCTTATGTTATGTTATATTATGCTATGCTATGTTTTAATATATCATATTATGTGATGTTAATTTTTGTTATTTTATGTTTTGTTATGTTACAAAGCGTTTTATTAGGTTAAGTTATATACCAATACCAATTATGTAGTGCTAAAACTAGTAGCATAACACCACTATAATTTTAGCTATTCCTAGCTTAGCGATATAAAGGGTGGTTAAGTTTCAAGAGCCGGTGTTGATTTTGAATAAAATACATTTTTTTTAGGAAATTATGATCATTTCTCTTTATTATGATAATGGTGGGGCTGAATTACGTATAAAACAAAATATCGGCCAAATGGCCGTCGCGACCTCGGCGGCACACCTCCATCCGATGGTCTAAATTTTCGATGACGCTGAGGCATAATTGAGGTTGTATGCCGTTATTGGGCCGAATTACCTCATCCTTTAGCTCTTGAATTGTCGCTGGCTTATTGACGTACACCTTTGCTTTCAAATAACCCCAAAGAAAGAAGTCCGACGGTGTTAAATCACATGATTTTGGCGGCCAATTGATTTATTTCGAAAATTGGTCATTCAGTGTTACCATTTTCTGCCACCATTCTGACCATTGACAACGCTTGAAATGGTCAAGAGGCTTTAGTTCTTGAGTCAATTGCACCTTGTAAGGGTGTAAATGCAAGTCTTTATGCATAATGTTCATCAACGACGATCGTGAGAGGTGCAATTGTTGGGCACGACGACGAGTTGAGGTGGACGGCTCTTCAATCACACTATCACGAACAGCAGCAATATTTTCTGCAGTACGAGCTGTACGAGCATGCCTGGTGTTTTCACATCTCCTACAGATCCGGTTTGCTCAAACTTTTGCACAATTTTTCCGATTGTACGCACATTTGGACGATTAAATTGACCGAAAAATCACGAAGTGCGCGATATGCATTTTGATTTGAATGCCCGTTTACATAATAAGCCTGAATAACTTTAACTTGTTGCTCGATTGTGTATCTGTCCATGATTCAAATTAGTTAGTCTGAAATTGAAAAATGTTAAACAAAATGCAGAAAAAAACTTGATGTTTAGGTGTGGTTTACATTCGGCATCGGCCCTTGACATAAAGTAGTACATAGTTTCAACTTTAACCAGGAAACATTGATGCTTCCAAAGAGGCTCATCCCACTGGCTTTGGCCATCATTTAGAATGCTGCATGTATTTTACTTTTCGAGCTCAGGCATAGCTAGTTTCTCTGCGCAATCCTTGCTGAGGTAAGCTAGTCCAGGGAAAAGCTGATAAAAGAGGAGAGCTCGGTGGAAAACAAGGTTTCTAAATAACTTTTACGAAAAGTTAAACAAAATAGATAAATACCTGATGTAAAATAATAAGATAGCTAATTGATAAACTTTTATCTATATATACTCGGGTTTACGGAATAATTATTCAAAAATTTTTGGGCGATGATCTCCTCGCATTACTTTAGTAATTTATTGGATTTTAAGAAGAATTGTTTTGAAATAAGTTTGAAGATTTTGTTTTTTATTTAATCTGAGACTTAGTTTTTATATTTTTCGTGCTTTGAAACAATTTTAGTATGAAGATAAAACTAAAACGTCAAAGTCTCAGTCTAAAAATGAGAAACTAACATATCCATACCGATTTCATTAGTCGTCTGGAGTTTGGTCAATGTACCTATACGGTACTTTTAATATGGGACATCCACGACAGGCATACAAATTAGGATAATTTTTCGTACTTCAGAATCTTCTTCCATTAACAAAAAATTTCTCATTACTTATTTCAAAATTGTTCGCCTTTTTTCCAACTAACCTTTATCAAAATTTGTTTTTGTATGTTTTTGCACCTAAATATTGTTACCGATTTGTTTTTACTAGAAACACGTTGTTGTAAATAATGTGATTTATCGTCGACATCTCAAATGAAATGAGTGCTAAAAATCTCAAATATTCAAGTAAGATCCGAAAGAAAAAATAGCAAAGCTACTATCAAAATTACACGAGCAAAAGTGTTATGCACCGGCCGCCACGCCAAGCTATGGCAAGTGCCTGAGGTGAAAAGAAAAACAATTGCACATAAAGTGCAAATCGCAAAAGAAAAATGAAAATGAGATGCAATAATCAAATAAAACAAGAAAATTTAAAGAAAATAAAGAACCAAAACGAAGTAAATGAAAAATTTGTTTTGTCTGCGAATGAGTGCAGCAGCGGTAGCAGAAAAAATTAAATCAACGAACTTTTATGAAAAATTTGCTTAGCAAATTATTACCGAAAAGTGCTTAATTAGTTAACGAGGAAGGAGAATAAGAATTGTTAAATGTTTGGAATTTGTTGACAGCAGTAACGCAGCTGGCTACTCAGAATATGAATTGGCTGCACATGCAAGCAATATAAATAGTTGCAGGTGAAAATTGAAGAGTTATTAGCAGGATTTCCATTAATTCGTTAAATCTGAAAATAATTTGTGGCACGTGCAAACACACATATATATATATAACTTGTGCGTGAGCGTAAATATTTGTTAGTGCTGCGAAGAAATAGTGCTGTTCAAGAGGTGAGTTTTTGAAAATAAGTTAATTAAATTATATACTATTTTTTTTGCTTGCATAATCGATTAACATAAATTTTAATTCGATTTGAATTTTACCAAAAATAATTGCTTAACTTATTTATCGCCACAATTATTGTTACAATTATTTCTTCTTCTTATATAACGCACAAGAACTAAATAGATAATTGGAGCGATTCCATGGCAAGTGATTCAAGTATTTTGGTAATTGACGTACATTTTTTTGAAAATTCGTCAATTTGCTTGCGTATAATTCGAACAAAGAACAAAATTAAAAAAAGGATAATTGGAGGATTTATGGAAAGTTTTGGTATTCAATGTTTCAAAATTAAATAGATGCATATCTTCATTTTCCTCTTTAATGTTTTTTATATTCCTTTTCTAAGCTTTTTATAACAAAATATGTCTAGTTTAAAAAAAATGTATGTATTGGGAAAAATTTTGTTTTTGGCATTTGTAAAAGAAATCTGTCTAAAAAATAGGAGCTAAAATTTTCTAAAAATTTTAATAAATAAATTTTTTTTTTCGAATAAAATTAAAAAGGACAATTAATTTACACTAAAGAATAAATCTCAAAATTTTTAATTTTTTACATTTTTTTAATTTACTTCTTATTATGGATTTCTTATTATATTCCATTCTAAAAAATAAAAATGGATATCTTAAATATTGAAAACAAAACATTAAACATTATTTAAATAGTATATTTTATGCAAACAAATATAAAAAAATTTCTTAAATATTAAAAAACAAAAAATGTAAAATTTTTCTAATTTACTCTTATTATGCTATCTATTTATATAAAAAGTATATTTTATGCTAAAAAATAAAAAAAAAATCATAAATATTAAGGGGGAACGCCACTGTGGAGGTCAAAAATTAGTTGAATTTTGTAAGTAGGAATAATTATTCGAGGATCGGACAAAAAGCAATTTATTATATATGTTTAATACATATGTTGATGTAAATTTTTATTAAAAAATATTGAAAATTGACAAATTTATGATAATAAACGTAACGAGTTACGTCATCTGGTGGCAGCGATATAGCAATGAATAATCATCCGAAACCAAAAAACCAAAAATTGAATTAATCTACACAATACTGGCTATCGTTGTACGTAGCCGTTTTTTTTATGGAATTTTTTTGACAAAATGGTGGTTATTTGAATTTCGATGTGTGTTTTTCACCGTTCTTTTGATTTTCGACAGGCCCAAAAAAAAAAATTATTTTCAAAATTTAGAAAATCGGCTACGTACAGCGATAGTGAATGCGATAACAAAAAATTTGGAAGAAAAGAAAATTAAAATCGGTTAATTAGTCTACGAGAAATCGTTGCCACCGTATCAAAAAAAGTCGTTTCGAGAAAAAAGTGTTTGAAATAAAGCATCCTATCGTAAGCGCTACGAAGCCGAACCGACGGGCGCTCACTTAAGTGCATATAGAATCGGGAATAAAGCGAATTTCGCTTCAAAAATTTTTACCACATTTTCTTGAGTAGTTCGATTTTTTTGAATTTTCACAGTGGCGTTCCCCCTTAAAGAATAAATCTCAAAATTAATATTTTTACAACATTTTTTTATTAACTTGTTATTATTATTTTTTTATTTTATATTATTTAAAAAATACATTTTATACTAAAACATTAAAAATTCTACATTTTTTACAATTTTTTTCAATTTAATTTGTATTATACTCAAGCCTACATATAAACCCATTTTCAGGAAAATTCATGACAATTTGCGGTATAGGTACTTGGATCATTTGATATGGAATCGCGAAAATAAAATTTATTTTTATTGATTTTATTTCATTTAATTTCCTTAACAAAATGTTGCGCTTTAAGCTGCGCTATGTGAATTCCTAAATTGCAATTTAACAAAGTAACTGTCAACTTGCGCTAGTAGGTTAGAAAAAAGAGAAAAGTTAAAATCTCAGCCACACTTCATTGACCAGGCACTTCACGTATATAATAAAGAAATATTTTTGAACGAAATGGCTATAATTTCTTATAGTCCTTTCTTGCATAAGCTTTTTAATTAATTTATTTTTACAATACAGGACAAGCAAGAAGTTCTGTGCTCTTTTTAATCAATCTTAATTTTGTAACTAAGATAAGCTAAATTTTGAGATAAGATTAGCTCAAATGTGCAAAATTTGGTTCGTTTTCTAATTCCCGATTTGTGAGAAATTTTATAATTCCGCGTTTGAGGAAGTCCCCGTCGCTATTGGTAAAAACCTCAACCCAATTTTCAAAAGTTTTCACTGAGGCCAGGTTTGTATCATAAAAATTTTGCAAATCCTTGGTGGCCGATTGTTTGCTTCAATCTGACTAGTTTTGGTAAGTGTTTGATTCGCTGGTAGTTGAAAACCTTAGTAGATGACTACTATTCGATCCCACAAAACACTTATCAAAACATATTTGGCTTTTAATCTGCTTTAAGCGATTGTTTGGGATGTCTCAGCGTGATTTGAATGGCATATTTTTTCACTGTTCTTCCCGTATGTAACCCATGTTTCCTTGCCAGCTATCATACGCTTCAGAAATTGGTCGACTTCCTTGTGTTGCAGCAACCAATCGTAGACGCCAATTCGGTCCAAGAGGTTATGCCAGTGTAGCTCCCATATGGCTCTAAATGGTGTTCTGGTTAGTCTTGAGTTCTTCAAAGTTTACGATTTTAAGGGTTTTATCATCTTTGAAGTTCATATTATTAGAATGGAATCGTTACTTAATGTAAGATTTCATTTTATTTCATTTATTGGCATTGGTTACAAAACTTTGAATACTAAAACTATAAAACGACTTCAGTATAATATTTACCAATAAGGCCTAAAAGTAATTTAATTCATGACTTCGCCAACTACAAAATTGTTAAAGTTCTTTTTTGAAGCATAATATTGCCTTTTAATTGTTATATGTATATTGTGGGTTATTGCAATAAATACATCTATAAATATGTAGCTAAAGCTCACTAAAGACATTTTTCAAGATTGGCAGGAACTTTTCACTTCACTAATATTAATCAGTATCATTTGAGACTGCAATAAAAGTTGTATTTTATTGCACATTTAACAGTCGTAAATAAAATAAAGAAAGAAATTCAATTTTGCACAAACTTAAATATAAAAAAAAAAAGGTTTTACAAAAACATGTGGCATTGTTGCGGTATGTTAACAAGTTGTTGAACATATTGTTTTGTGTATCAGATACACATGTGAAAGTGTTGTTGTTACTAAATATACTTTGGCAACACATTCATACTAGTAGCTGCTTACTATATATTATATGTACATACCTATATCAAGTGGGATACAAAAAACAAAATAATTTTAGATATTCTACTATGATATTTTTGGCCGAAAGTAAGCTCGCCCAGAGCATATGTGACAACATACAAATTTTTAAGTTGTAAACAGGAACAAGTACTATATATCTTATTAATGCCTACTCATCGCACAATAATGCTTTAGTACTTATTTAGTCATATGTAAATGTATAAAAGGTGCCATCTTTAACTTGAAATTCGTATTTCTCAATCATTTAAATTCCATCATTGCCAAATCATATTTTGCACTTTATTCGGCGTTTTGGGTCGAACTTTTCTGGGCCATATACTTAAAGTTACTATCCCAGTCCAAGTTAGGATATGTGATCTTCTTTTGCAGACCATAACACTTTTGTCACATCAATAAACTTGAACGCATTGAAAGAAACTTTCTTCATTCAGCAGATCGATTACTTCAAGACTCGTTTGATTCTTATTGTCATAAACACGCGACTTCAAGCAGTCCCGGGGAAAGAAGTCTGTGTTGGTTAAATCGAGCTATCCTGCAGACTAAGAAGATATCGTGTGGTTCCAGTTTATTCGAATTTGCTATAGTCGAACTGCTAAGCATCGCATTTGACGCGACTCGATTAGAAAGTCGACGTCGATATTCACGCTGCGCCAAGCCATCGAACGATTATTGGCCAAAAAAATTGGCACAATTATTCCAATTATTCCAATTTCTTACTTATCGACTGGTATACTGCATCTTTGTAATACTCAAGTGTCAAATATGATTGATGAACGCTGCCATTTGCAAAAATTATAACATCATTTGAGTGATTTTTACCACCGAGAAATACATACACACTTCCAAGCGCGAGCGATAATAGGCACAACACGCTTCCAGTAAAGATGAATTTCATGGGAGCTAATTATGGGGTGTTTTTTCAAGAGTTTGGAAACTTAAAGTGATAATACAAAACAAAAATTAATTGTTTTTATTATAAGCTCATAGATAATTTCGGGGCATTTACTTCTTGAATATAATATCTGGCATATATTCGTCGCGGCTACGAGTTACTTGGTTCATTCGACCAGTTCCATTTTTGACTATTTTTCCAATAAATGTAAATAATAAATCTACGTTAGCCCATTCAGCAAAAATGTGCCGCAAAAGATGGTCATTTGGCTTCAAATCTTGCACGAGCTGTGTTTTATAGGCACATAAGACAAGATCCTTACGTAAAATTTTACACGTAATCGAAGGACAAAGGCCGAAAAATTAAGAATCGTCATTTCTGCGTCTTCTTCAATATTTCGTTTTATGAACTTCGCCAATAGATTTATATTTTTCAAAGTAAATACTCACTATTTCCACTTGCGAAACCTTTCTGAACAGAAATTTCATCACAGCTGTCAAAAAAAACTCCATTATTTTTGAAAGACCGAAAGTAAATTTTCCGTGGAATTGGCCATTGGACATATATAATATATAAAAATTAAAATATTTTCTGCAATTAGTGTCTATCGAATTGGAATGTACCAAGTAAAAAAAAAATTATAAATATGGTATTTACTATGTAACATACAACTTTCCTAGAATTTATTTCAAGTAAACAAAAATCGAACTATGGAAAAATCCCTGGCAATAATTTGCAAAACACACACCCACTTCCACGCCCATTTTGAAGAAAATTCTATTATTATCACTCAGAGGGTAATCACAGGAACAATTTGCAAAATTAAATTGCGCAGCCTTGCAGATTTATGCTTACTCACACACAAACACCCACACACATACACAGTTAAACAAATATAAGTACATTTGTACACATCTGCGGCTTTGGGATTGTGAAAATTTAATAGTAAATTACAGATAGGCACCGTGATTCAACAATACAAATGATGGAAATATAATAGATCAGAAAATGCTTGTGTGTGATTGAGTTTTGTAGGTAGGCACAGGTATGCCAATATTTGTGGGTGGTGGCAGAGAGACTCACAGTGTTGCCATAGATAAATTAGGTTTGCAATGCGTACTAAAATATAAAACCGAAGGAAACAACAGTAAAATAATACAAATAACGAAAAACAGCAATAAATACAAAAATATTACGAAGTGAAGTTGATAAAATCGAAAAGAAATACCATCAGCAAATGGATCTAAGTAACAAATTAAAATGAAATCAAAGTAAACCAATGAAGAATAGAGATAGCTGGATACTTATTTGTAATTATTATTTAATTACGGATATACGAGGTGTGTTCAAAAAGTATCGCTAATTTTGAATTTTCGCAGGTTACGTATATTGGAGTTTCGATATTTTTGTGGCGATATGTTGATACTCATGTCTCTCACTCATGCCGACGAGTTCGGCCATTTTGAATGTTCAGTTAATTGTTACAAAATGCTGCTTTGCTTGCGCGTGTTTCGGCTCGCCTTCGATTTTTAGCTATTTAAAAAGATGCATCAAAGAACCTGTATCAAATTTTGTGTGAAAAACGAAATTGAGTGCGCGGATGCATTCCGAATGTTGACTGTGTCATACGGCTAAGCTACTTTGGACCAAAGGTTCAGAAGGCCGAGAAGATGTGAACGAAGTAAGAAAGCGTGCCGGTGTGCCGGTGTGCCGGACACCCGAGCACTTCAACAATAGACGAAAAAATTGATGAAGTGAAAAAAATGGTATTGGTCAATCGTCGAATCACCGTTAGAGAAGTTCCTGAGGACCTAGACATATCGTTTCATTCGATTTTTTCAATGATTTGTGCATGAGACGAGTCGCCGCCAATTTCGTACTAAAACTGCTCTCGAACTGCTTTCGACCAAAAGCAGCATCGCATGAACATTGCTAATGAGATGTTGGACTCTGTCCGCGACGATCCAAATTTGCTCCAAAGGGTCATAGCTGCTGACGAATCATAGGTTTATGATTATGACGTGGAATCTAAAGCTCAATCATCTCAATGGAAGCTGCCGCACGAACCAAGACCGAAAAAAGCGCGCCAAGTTTGTTCTGGTGTAAAAGTTTTACTTACCGTTTTCTTCGATTGCAGGGGCGTTGTGCAAGTTATGTACAATTTGCGCGAAGCAATCCGCCAGAAACGCTCGGATTTGTGGAAGAACAAAAATTGGCTCTTGCATCACGATAACATCCTTGCTCACACATCGTTGCTTGTGCGTGACTTTTTGGCAAAAAAAATACACTAATGCCACAGCCACCGTATTTCTCAGATCTGGCCCCCTGTGAAGGACGATGCTACGCTACGATTGACGAGATAAAGACAGCATCGAAGGAGGAGTTGAACGAGATAAAAAAAATGATTTTTTGAAGGGCTATGAAGATTGGAAAAAAACGTTGGGGGAAGTGCATTATATTTCATGGGGATTGTTTTAAAGGGGCCAAAATAGATATTAATGAATAAATGAATACATTTTGAAAAAATTTAGTTTATGTTAGGGCTGCCCTAATGCAATTTAACTGATGTTTAAAAGATATCTATGCAATGAAATTTATTGTTGTTCAGCTTAGAAAGAGTGCGGGCCTACAGAGGAGGGAATATGACAAAATGTTCATTTAATATTGGATGGGTATATTTGATTTAATTGTTAAGTGATTATATAACGTGGCGCAAAATTAATCATAAATAACTTTTTTTACTAAAGAAAAAAGGATTTGGAGTGGTGCAAATATTTAGTTAGACCTTTGCGTACGCTATTCCTTGTCTGCTTGTATACTTCAGCTGCTTAGTTCACAATTGTTTAAATGAATGACGTTCGAAGTCATTTGCAAAAATCATTAATTTTCCGAATAGGTAATTTATTTATAGCCAAATTGTACTTTGATTTTTCAATTGTACTTTCATTTTTCAATTGTACATATTTATTTATTCTCGCCTCACAAGCATACACCAAGCCAGCCATTCGCTTCATCAGTCTATAGGGGACATCCCGTGTTCAGGTTGCATTTAATTAAAAACAATTTTTTGTTTTAACTTTTTCTGGGGAAACCCAAGAATTTCAAACTCCTGGCTTCTTATCATTTATTTACTTATTTAGATAAAATAAAAAAAATGAAAAGTAAAAACAAAAAAAAATATGTTCATTAAATTTTTGGATAAATGGAGGCCTAGTGCCATTAAACTAAAACCAAAAAGACAAAATCAAATGAAGAAGAACAAACAGCGAAAAAGTTGCATATGCACGTGAAACTATAGATTGTAAATATTATTGTTATATGCTAAATTTTTCATCATCATCATCAATTCTTAGAGTTCAAATTGGAGCATAAGTTCACCTACATTTAATTTTTAAAAAGACTTTCCAGTTTAAAAGAGGAAAACGTCAACAGAGGTATCAACTTTGTATACTTTGTTTCCTAGGAGGAAAATACAACTTTTTTTTTTAATTTCTATAAAGTAGGATAAAATAGAAGAACGGATTTGTGGTATGTATTTACTTACTTGTGACATATATTTTGTTTGTTTTAATAATTTGTAAACAAGTTTCAAGGATATTTAAGGATACATTTTTTAGAAGATATTATAGTACTATCTTTTCCTAGGCAAAAATTAAGCAAACATCTTTTTAATAGTTGAATATATCAACTTTCGTTTCATACAAAAGAAAAATAATACAAGTAATTAAAACCTTTTTTTTTAATTTAGTATTTTGAAGCAGTACTTTGCAAAACCTATAGTTTCGCGTGCAAATGCAATTTTTCCTAGATAGCTTTTACAACTAGAATTGCGATTTAAAAAAAAAACTTGAAATTAAATTTTTGAAATGTTTCTTATGAATTTTTGTGCCTTTTACTACTATTATTTATGAAATTGATTAATAAATTTGAATTGTTGGTAATACAATCTGGCGCAAAATTAATCACCCTATCGGAAGATGCTACAATTTTTGCTAATGGCGCCGTACGTCTTTCATATTTGACACCTGTGATCTGGCAGCTGCCATATACAAACATACAAGCAGTTGGGAGCGCAAAGGTCCTAATAAAGATTTTAAACACTCAAATTCATTTTTTTATTTAGTAAAACAAAATCGGATAATCACCTTGTACATATATGTAAAGCATAAATCATATATATGTATATGTATATACATATATATATATATTGGGTTGGGGTCCTTTGAATATTTTTCGAGTTATGAGCCAACGTATTGCTCACGTATTCTACAGCATATAAGCAATAAGAAATAATACAACTGATGGAAAAAGTCGCTTTTTCTTTACTTTGAGTGTGAAGTTCCATTAAAAAAATAGTATTTTTAAGAAATTTAATTAATTTTAACTTTTTAACTAAATTTCTTAGTTCTGAATAAAAACTATAACTGTAATACTACAAAAAATTCCGAAACTAAAGCGCCTCATGAGTATATAGTCACACGTACGCCAAATAGAATAAAGAAAAAAAATTTACTCCAGTTAGGGTATCCCTAATATGTACATATACACCTGTACTCACATAGGTTTAACTAAAATTTAATTTCGTAAGTGTTTTGGGGGTAACACAAGTCATTCTACCGAAGAGTAAAACAACTTATTAGCTTGCGCAGATCTGTGAGTGGCGTTAGCAGAGAAAAAATAAAAATAACTCTGAGTTAACTTTCACTGCTTACTGATTGCAAAGAAATTACATTACAGTAGAGGACTTGGATTAAAGTGAAAAATAGAAAGTGGAATGCATGGACAGTTGAGCAGTGATTTAAGTGACTCCACTGGCCCTGTGACTCCACCTGACAATTGGGAATGTGGGTTTGACAAGACGTTGTGTGTTTTTTCCGGGGTGGGAAATGCGAAATAGTGAGGCCAAGGTAGAAAATAGTTTGTGGAATGGAAAAAATTAAGAGCAAAAATTGATTTTTATGTTAGTGAAATGTGAAGAAGAAGTAGATTAAGGAAATATAAAAGAGCCGATCCGACATTGATACGGCCAGTGCAAGCAATATATTTAAGTCCATACATACGTACATGAAATCCTGCTACATTTTTTCTTTTCTGTTATAAATAAATACAAGTAAGAAGCCAAGATTCATGTTATTGCAAAGCAGCACGAAGCTCGCAGCGAAGAGAAACATAAATTGGGCAGATATAAAAATCCCAAAAGAAAACAACTAAACTTAGCACAATTGATGAGAGTGTACGGCAATCATTGAGGCAAACAACAAATGGGTTGAATCGAAAATGAAATACATAAAATGGAATAATCGAATGGAGTAACTAAAATCCTGTCAGCAGCATGAGTTCGTAACTTTGCACAAATACAAAGGCGTTTTGTGGCGGTAATAACGTTTTTGCTTCCTTTTCGTCTTCTTTGTCCTCTTTGGCTCTTTGCATTTACTGCCTGCCATTGATGTCAATTTGCATTGTTATCTTTAAATTTCAATTTCACTTTCGTTTGCATTCTCCCCTTCTTTTTCTCTCCCCTTTTTTTCTTTCACTTTCAATCTAGTGTTGACACATGTTTAGCGTTTTATGCGAAAATTTTAAATAAATATGTCTAAAAGGGGGAAGGAAAATTCTATTATGAAATGACGTGGAAATTGATTTTCCTTACTCGATGACACCCAGTGTAGCTGGTGTTTAGCTATATGCCTACAGTCAAACCTATTATTTCAGAACTACCTTGCCAGCAGTTTGCTTTGCAGCTAAAGTATTTAGTTCCTCTTATATCTTGACTGCACCAAGGCTTACATAAATATATCATTTTGCACATACTATCGTTTGGAGCATACTATTTGCAGTGATGCATGACAACTTTTTAAGTATTTTGAATAATCTTTAAGTTAGAATTTTTTGGACGTTTCTTTCTTTGTTTTTGTTTGAATATTGCTCATTCTTTCAAAAACCTAGCTTATATCGTTTTTCACTTTACAGAAAATTAAACACAAAATTTAATAAATCCAAATAAGAAATGATTAAAAATTAAATGAAAAAATTTGCATTTATTTTACGAAAATTTTGTAAGCAATCCGAAACTTGGTTATGGGTCCTGATTAAAAAGTTCCAAATTTAGCAAAAATTTTTTTGAATTTTTCTAAATTTTGTAAAGCTTGAAAGTTTCATTCATATAGTTTTGCTTAAAGAATGAACAATATTTAATAAAAAACTGCTAGTTCGAAAAACTTGCATAAACCTCTAACTAGTCACTTTGTAACTAGTCAATTTCTAATCATTCTCGAAGTAGCATGATTCCATCCATAAAATCAACGCTATGCGCACTACTGAATACATGAAAATTTTTTTGTTTGTATACACCTCTAGCTGGTCACTTTGTAACTAGTACATTTCTACCCCCTTTGGGAGTAGTATAATTTCTCCCATCAAATACCAGTTCCTGAGCTAGAATAATTGCTGAGTAGCTTGGCTGCTTACTACAAGTATGCATGTGTATGCATGTGCGCGTGAGCTTGCACCTTTGCCTCAACGATGTGAATAAATTGTTTTGTTGCCGTCCGTCAAAAGTCAGTTAAGTGTATTTAGTGTTTATTTGACATCTTTGAACTTGCATACACACTACTAAAGTGTGAAATCAAAGATGTAGACATGAATTGTATTTTATCATGAAGAAAGAGGTTAGTCACTAATCTTCATATATAAATTTAGTGAAGAAAAATTTCAGCAGTTAGTTAATTTTTTTTAACTTTCGTTGTTTTCATGATGAAAATTTGTATTCAGAAGTGACTCATTTTTAATTTATTCCAATTTTGACTTGTGAATAAATAATGTTTTGGGAACATACCTGTATTCACAATAACAGCAAGGCGACTATTTATACAGGGTCCGGCACTCGAAGTATAACCATTTAAAAAATTAAAAAATTTAGTTTGGAAAACCACTTTTATTCAATTCAAAATAAAAAAATGTGTGACTTGCAGGTATTTTGGCCCACTCGCGGACAATGACTGTTTTCAGCGCCTCGAGACTGGTGAACCTTTTCGTTCGGACCTTGCTCTCCAAAACGGCCTAAAGAGAATTTGGTGAATTTGAGAGCCATTGTGTGGACGTTATGAAGTTCGGAACGGCGAGTCTTGTTAATATGTCCATGATCTGCCACCGAAATGTTTGTCCACCCACGGCTTCAAAGCAACCTCCACAATACTTTCCCGATAATATTTCGCATTTACGTTGACGCCAGGCTCGATGAAAACGATTGGAGAGCGCCGATCTGCAGTTACAGCGGCCCAAACTATTACGTGTGGCGGGTGCTGCCACCTGGTGGCCAATCGATGACTCAAATTCTCGTATGAACGGCCGGTCAAATAAATCCTATCGTTTGGGAGTTTACGAATTGCTCAATTTTAAAAATTTTCTCTTCAGAAAACATACTTTTTTGAAATTCACCGCTTACGAGCCAGCGAAGCAATTCCTTCGCTTTTGATCATGACTTTTCGCAATGCTACCAGTATCATTGTAACGAGTAAAGGTGCGATAAACAAAAACTTTATTTACTTTAAGGTACTCGAGCTCACGAACAATCGCTGGTTGTGATTTTCCAGCCAAATATAATGCAATCACTCTATTACGTTTTTCTTTTTCCATTATTTATTTTCTTTTTTCGCGTTTACTCTCCGCAAAATGCTTGCACGTGCTTGTAAACAATACTTTGGACTGTCATTTAGCCAACTAACAGTCATCAGCAGCGCGGGTGGTCTGAAGTTGATAACACTTCGAGTGCCGGACCCTTTTTATTTATGTACGTATTATACATTTTATGTCCTTTTTTAACTTTTAAATTCTTGTTTTAAATATAGTATTGCAATATACTACAACACACTACAACATACAGTACATTACAACAAGCACTATATAACTTAAAGTTTCAAGCTTTATATAAAATTAAAAAAATTTCATCAGAAAATGTAGGCCTGTAATATCCCACTACTGACTTCAGATTTTTTTTATCTTGTGTATTTTTCCCCACATAGAAGTAATGTCGAGCATTCGTTGTATGAAAGGAAATGTGTAACAAAGTAGTCAGCAAACCAAAATGGCACTACTTTAAACTTCCGCAATATTTTACAGAAATTAATTGGGATACAAAACTGCATACCCTGAATTTTAAACGAAGTTTTAAAGTTTGAAATTTTGATGAAAATTTATTGCATTTTTTTGAATTCAAAACAATTTGAAATTTTGAGTTACATGACTTTTTTAACTATATTCTTTATAAAAAAAAGTTAAAAAAAGCTTAAACAGGAAATAAACAAATAGTCAACGTCTGCAATGTGGCACGCTGCTATTATTGTGAGCATAGCAATTTTTTATTTATATATACATTTTTTTTTGGTTTTCTTATTTATGTTTTTATTGAAATTATTCCAAAATATTTCGAGGATATGTCGAACTTTCTAGTAGATTGCTTCAAAATTGACGAAGTTATTTATATTTGAGTGCCCGTTGTTCCAGGCTGAGTTTTTGTGTATACTCGTACCTGCTCGAACTTAAAACATTTTTCCGAACTTCTTCGACTTTTAAAATCCGTGCCCGGTGTAAATTAAATTTATCGAACCAATCGTTTTTAAATTTCCTCACAAAATTCATCAGGTATCACCGGCAGCTTTTCAGAAAACTATAGCGATGATAAATAAATGAAATGAAAACCGAATTCTTTTCATGTCCCCGTATTGGGGCCTTCCGTTTTCTATCTCACATAAGTGCTATTTCTCCGTAGCGGAGACATTAGTTTTACAGGTACTCAAAACTCAAAACCACTTTTTCTTGAGGCACCTGCGGAGATTCACTGCCAGTCAACAGAAAACTTGTATAGTTAACAATTTTAATCCCTTGCAAAAGTTTAGAATCGGATTATGGTTTCATAGTTTTATGCACTGAATTATAAACCTTTTGCTCCAAACACGATTTAGTTTTTTGAGGAATAGAATTTAGTAAATGTACTGTTTGTGTATAACCCCACTCTTTACATTCATCAATTAAAATTTACTTTAATTGGAAAACACGATAAGTATTCCGGGTATCAAAGAAAGAACTCACAAAACTTTCCAGCGTATCTTATTGATATTAAAATCTGGACAATCGAGGTGGAGACACCAGTACTTTAATACTTTGATTTCTTGTCTAGTCCCATGATATGATGTACCGTGTGTGGTCTGACATTAACCCTGAATACTTTCCATGTACCGTACTGTATCGCTGGTTCAGCTTTACAATCGATAGCGGAAATGAAAGATATTGGGGTTCCATTTGATTTCAAGTTATAATTCAATGACCATGATAATTGAATTGAACTGCTCAATGTTATCATTTATTCGCCGAAACTATTCGGGACTCGCCACTCCCTGCACATATAAGGTTGTGCTAATGTACGTTAGTCAAATCGAAGTTAGTGTACACAGCTTTTATGTGGAGGTTTAACAGTAATAACAAGTACATACATAACTAGATTATCTACTTTTTCGAGCTTAACTCCCAATCCGGAATTAAAAGGCTGAATTAACCACACACAACTTCTCTCCCGATATCCGTGACTATAAAATATTCTAAGATTATATTGTAAATATATGTAGTTTTTGCTGTGCACGTAAAAAAAATTAAAATGTATGCCGGTAAAGAGAAAGGTTTTTTTAGATATTATGAACTATGTAGTCTTATCACAAAAAAAAAAACTGTTTGCATTGACGCTTTGTGCACCATTAAATCTGGTTTTAAATGCCTTAGATGTTATGCCATGAATCTAGTGCCACTGAATTCAATTACTTACGTCAATTTTTTTCCCAGTTACATTAATAATCATTATTTCACATTTCTATTTAACTTCAGTTTTTATATTGTATATTTATATTTTATATTGCGCAGTTCTCCAAAGATAATTGTACCCAAAAGAAAAAAATAAGTATAAAACAAAATTTCCTTGCAAGCGCATTTTCTTCCCTAGTGAGTCGTATCGCCAATGTACAAGTCAGAGTATCCATATCAAGCCGCGTCAGCTCAAACAGTAACCTTACATTTAACCTCTTTAATTGGTTTTTGCACACGACTCGGCTGAATGCGGTCAATTTCCATTAAGTATATGTTAAGTATCATATATGCCTTACAAAAACACCAATTCCCAGTGGCGATACAATCTACATTATGAGTTGGGTTTTTTAATTTTTTTTTTTGCAAGCCCAGTGGCATTTTAGCCTTAGGACCGCTTGTATGGCTTATGCCACAGCTGAGCTTTGCAAGGTGCCCATCGAAAATTTCTTTGCCAAGGAAGGCTTGCAGCAAATCTTTTTGTTTTCAAAATTGACAAAATCCGGCGCTTATCCTGATCTACAATTTTCAGTTGGTTTTTTTTTTTGAGAAATATGTTTGTTTTTGCAGAGTAATAACCAATAACAGAAGAATTTAATTCACAAAGGCACCAATGGAATGAAAAAGCCACTTGGCTTCTTGGGAGTAAATGTATTGTTTCCTAATATGAGAAATATATTTAAGTCTCTAGAAATATCAATATTTACTTAAACAAAAAAAAAAAAGGAAAAAAACAATATGCAAACGGTACATTGAAACATGGTATAGGGCTATATATCAGTGGTATTTTCGTAGTAGCTACCACCGTACCCGAATAGCTTGGCGCGTTTTTAGCATTGCAAATACAATAGTGAAAAAACAGATGATAGGGAATTTTTTTTCTAATAACGGTTGCTCCTCGGCAGTAATCTTCCGAGAGAATTTTGTAGGTCTCACCATTTATGAAACAACATCAATACCCATACCACAAAAGTACTCTGCTTCCGGTGAGCGCCTCATGTAACTTGGTTGGGGTGACCGCCTGTATAACTTGAAAAATATTGAAGAAAGAAATACGATTGGTTCAGAGTCACTCGAATTTCATGGGTGTCTTTTACGGATATTACCATTAGGTATCCACGATGAGACTTGTCATTACTTTGAGACCTTTGTGCGGCGGGAGGCTGCGGGTGAACCTTTTCATCAGCTATCCTGTTGCCGCGGGGCTAATATTAAGGCGTCTTGGCTCTCTCTTTTTTGCTCTGCTTCCGAATATACATATCACCTTTTAATATTATCACTTGTTGAATTTCATTAGTAGTATGAATCAGTTAACGCAACCTTAAGTAGCCATCGTTCAGACTTTTTCAATACACTCAACCCCTGTGAACAAGTGACAAGTAGTTTGTAGGTTGTAAAACGGTTTTGCCATCATGGCGGTCATTTAATTTAGAACAATTAGGTCAGGTTTTAAGAATAATTATCACACTGTTCCAAAGGAACCCATTTACAGATATGCATTTAAATACACAAAATTTCGCATTATTTATCTTTCGTTTGAAAAGCTTTTTAATTGCCAAAATGAGTCCGAAAATCAGGCGGTCATTTAAATAACGACATGCACTTTAGTTATTAGTTAATATAAAAACCGCAAGTTTTTGGCAAAATTACTATACACATAGCGGCATAATTTATATGTGCAATAAACGGGATCTTAACGGTTGTGCAAAATGGTGAAAGAAAATCCGTTGATGCGAGTTCAAGAGCTATAATAAATTAAATAGTGTAATGACAGAAAATCATATGGCGAAACTGTGAAATCATTAAATGCCTAAGAATGATAATTTTAACGCATTTTATGATTCAAAAAATTGTTTTTAATAAAATGTGCCCGGAAGCAAATCTAATAAACAGAATATCGTGGCTTAGCGGGTTAGACCACTTAAATGCCAAAAGTCTTTTAGAAGAAAGGAAAGAAAATGTATCAACCCTGGATAAAAACTCTCTATACTTACTGTATTAGGTAGCTCATACTTATATACTTTTGTTCGATTCGGTTCGCCAAACATTGTAAGAGATCCACGCTGTGCACCGTCACTGAAAGTGCGATTTCTCAAAAAGTACTAAAGCTCCTCAAAAAATGCATATTATTTCATTTTGCCTTTTAAGTGAAACATGAAGCTGTAAGGGATTGTAATATTTACAATAAAATGTTTGAAAATAATCATAAGAATATTATATTAAAGCGTGTATTTTGGGATGTGTTATCTACAATTGTTATTAAAATAAGTAAATGGGTTCTAATCAAATAAATATTAAACATTAACTTTTTTTTTAGAAAATTTCTTTTGTTTGTGTAATAATATTATACTAATATATATGTATATAATTGGCACGTGCACCCTTTTTGGGTGTTTGGCGTGCGTCTTGATGTTGTTCCACAAATGGAGGGACCTACAATTTCAAGCCGACTCCGAACGGCAGATATTTTTAATGAGGAGCTTTTTCACGGCAAAAATACCATCGGAGGTTTGCCATTCCCTGCCGAGGGGCGACCGCTATTAGAAAAAACTTTTTCCTAATTTTCATCTTTCACCCAGATTGGAAGCTACGTTCTCTCACCAATTCATTCAAGAAAAAAAAATGAATAGAAAAATACTAAAAACAATAAGATTCTGTTGGCACCTGCATCAAATGAGGCTTTAAGAATAATATCTGGCACGAAGCATTTTCAAAGCTTACGTGAAATATTTTTTTAATAAAAATCAAACTTTACCTATTTTTAGTATGAAATGGTATTCAAAATTACAAAATCCTTAGATCTCAGGGATGAAATCTGTTTAATAATTTTTTTGCAATACACTGAGCTCACTTTTTAGGAGGCCATGTTAATCATTATTTCACATACTCGAACCTCCTTCATATGTGGGCACTTTTAGCTTCTTTTTCATTGAAAAAAAAGTGGTAAAAATTACTTAAGTAGAAATAAGGTACAGAAAAATACAGTAATTCAGTATGTTTGAAATTGGAATTATTTTACGGAAAATTTGACATATGGCTTTAATATTTGATTACTATTTGGGTATGTCGACTTTGCAGCTGTCGCTTACATGACATAATTTTAACTTCCAATATTGGCACACTCTTCGAGATAATTCTGGCTCAATTTCGGCAAGAATGCAAGCTCGTTTGTGTCTGCTCTATCGGCATAAGCATTCGACTTTACATATCTCTAGAGCAAATAATCAAAAGTAGTTAAATAACACGAAGTGGCCAATTATTTCATCGTTCATATATCACACCAAATGGCGACTTATTCTGTATGTAATTTTATAACAATAATGGATTGTAAATTAACAATGCAAATGCAAATCACATCATAGTTTTTGAAATAAATTTCAACCAATTTGAAACTATGCTGCATATAGTATATTTCTTGCCAGACCAAATTAACCACAAAACAACTAACTATTATCAATTCGCCTGCCACAGAAAAGAGTGTAGGCAATTTAAGTTTAAAAATGTTTGTGAATAAACTTTGATGACTATTTAGCCGCTTGTACACATATATGAAAATAGTTCACTTCATCTTTTTATATGAGGTGTAAGGCATCGATGCTAGTGCTGTTTATATAATTAGTTTATGAGACTGGCTCTTGAATTATATAATTAAAAAATAATAGAACAAATTTTTTTATATTGTAATATTCGCGATTTTTTAATGCCAACATTTTTCGTTAGTTTTGCAGAAAATTATGGCTTATTCTAGAACAAAAACTAAATAAATCGAAGCTGCAAATTTTTTACAAATTTCAAATAAATTTAACAAATTTCAAAAATTATCATCAAAATATTCTGCCAAATAAGGCACATGCTTGGAAATCTTTATATGAAAGAAAACTGTTAACAATTTGTTTTTTAGCGTCTTCAAACTTACACTTTTTTATCATCAATTTAAATGGGCTATGAACTAAAGACGCGGAAGGTTTCCCAAAAGTCGAAAGGTTGAAAATTTTTACTACTTTTCTTAATTTTTAAAATGCTCTGAAAGGTTTGGAACTTCGATTTATAAGGTTTTCGTTACGCAATCAACTTTTCACAATAAATTTTTATAAAAAACTAACAAACAAAAAATTATTTCGAATACTATAAAAAGATGAAGTGACTTAATTTATGTGAGCACAAGAGGAGATAGATGAATTTAGGGCTTTCATATGTAACCAAATATGGTATCAAGAAAACTTTGATGAAAACTTTAAGAACTTATGCATGTATATAATAAAATATTTATATATACAGGGCCCGCCATCTATCGTTACGGATTTGAACTAGTTATTATTTGAAGAATGGTAACACTTAGCTGTCATCTGATGTGACAGAAAATTAGTTTTATTCTTCCGCTGAACGAAAATGGTTGTGTATACGCTCTAAGAACGCTGGGAAATATTGCGACATTACTTTGAAAATCATGGTAATGTTGCAGAATGTGTACGAAAATTACGTACGGCAATGGGAAGAAGAAAAGCACCGAATGAAGCGTATGTGCGTTACTTTGCGAAAAAAGTAAGAGAAACTGGGTTGCTTACTGACAAACCAACGCGTGACCGACCAACAACCGTGCGTACACCCGAAAATATTGCTGCTGTGGCCGAGAGTGTTCGTGAATCACCAGGAATATCAGTTCACCGTCGTTCTCAACAATTGGACATTTCGGAGAGATCATTGAGACGAATTTTGCGTCGAAAATGTGTTGAAAAATTGGACCGATCGTATGGGATGGTGCATGGCTAGCCGAGGCAGCCATACGAATGAAGTTGTGTTCCATCATTAACCGGAAGGATTGTACTTCAAAATAAAAAAAAACAGTTTGGAAAAAAATATAGAGTAGTTTCTTTTTTATAACATTTTTGATTCCGTAAAGTTATATGGCGGACCCAGTATAATTGGTGCTTAAACCCTTTATCAGGTATTTAGCGGAGCTTCTCATCCAATTTGAGGTGTTGATGGTATACAAGAACTACATATACTCCTAAATATATTTTTAGTCTCCATTGTCATATTCTGCCTTATTAATTTTTAAAAAAGTTAATTTTTGTTGTACAGTACAATTTTGATCTTTACTTCATTACTACTTCTTTCTTCACTTTTTGCGTTCAGTATATCACTTTAACTGAAATAAAAAAAAATAAAAAAAATAATTCTTAAAAGTATTTATATTTCTCGGCTTTCATCATGAACGCTTTTAGTTATTAGTAGCGTCAACAGTGCGTATGCGTGATATTGTGTTTGTATTATATAAATATGAAAGTGACTAACTGACAGACAGCTGCCGCCATCAAATGAACACAAACACATAGGGGAATAACAGAGTTTCAATTTTATTTATGCGGTTTAGATGCTTCTGTAATTTTAATGCATTTTCAAACTCAGTGTGAAACTGAAGCTAGAATAAAAAATTTGCATTTTTATGTCATTCAATACACGATTAGGTTTCTTTACTCATATTTTGTTTTTCTTCTTTTTTTTTGTTTATGCTGTTACGCTTTTTGACGGAGACATCATGTGCCACACGCTAACATCATCTTTGCACTTTTTACATTATTTTCGCTTGTCTTCCTACTTTTGCCTTCCACTTTCGTGGGTTTTGGCTTCCCCTTTCGCGCTGGCTCTTCTTTATTGTGCTATGTTTTGTATTCAAATGTTAATGCCCCTCGCATATGCACACAAACACATTGTAGGGGAGTTTGTGACTATGTATTAGTTTTTCATGTCTAAAAGAATAAAGCAGCATCATTTTATTCCTCTGTGCAGATCATTAGCCTTATTTTACGTACTTCCGTTTGCTCTCCAATAAATGGGATTTATACAATTTGTGTTACTTTGGAGATAAAATTTTTTATTTCTCCCTCGTAAAATGCCAAGGAGTTTGACTTATTTATTGTAGTTCATTTCACTAAGCAGATGCATATGCAAATTTTTTCTTCATAATCTTATAAACAGATGTATGCGTAATATGTGCTACGAGCAATCATATATGTATGGGGTTGCCAAACACCCATTTGCAATATTTGTGAAATGTACATGTGTGTGTATAGAAATGTATGTGTAACCCCAGTAAGTATGATATTTCACGCTTTGAGTGCTCACCAACAAGGGAACGCGCATATTTTATTTACATCCGCACATTACATATATATATAAATACAGCAGCAGAAAAATTAATAGTAGCACGTGCAGTGGAAAACGAAAAAGAAGGAAATTTAATACACTTTTATTTATTTAATTACATTGCAAATCCACTTCAGATGAACAGTTTTGGATTTATAGTTAGTGAAATATAAAAAATGTGTGTAAGTTTATCAAAAAACAAAAAACAAAAGAAAAATAACAAAAGTAACGGGAAAAAAGTTAGAATTACAAAGTGAGAAAAATCCAGTTTGTTTACTTATTATAAGCAATACTATTTTCTTTAACGCAACTGTATGCATAGAAGTAAGTACATATATATGAAAAATATATATACAAGCAATTTATTTCAATTTCGTCCTTTGCTTTTTGTATCTCTTTATTCTCTAATGCGATGTGTGCGCCTAAATTTACATATATGCTCACTTACATAGCAGAATTTATATATATAAAATGTAACCCTGCTTTTTAACATTTGCATATTTTAAGTAGCTTGTTGGCACTCCCCTGCGTATACGTGACAATTGCTCTTTTAAATATAATATGAGCTAACCTTCTCTCTAGACTACATTTGCGTAATGTTTGCACCCTGTAGATATATAAAATATAAATTTGTATTTTTTATTTTTACTGATTTTGCGATAGACGCGTCAGCATAAACGTTGAAAATGCATAAGCTCCCATTTATTAGATAAGCTTTTTATGAGTCTGGCTTAATTTTACATGCGCTCTAATTTTATTTCCTTGAACTCTCACTCTCTTTCGGGTCTTATCCCTACTAAGCCATTTGCATACTCTCGCTTCATGTTCGTACATATATTAAAATGTTACTTCCTTACATATTTATGTTAATACAGCGAATAATAACTATGATTTATGGCGTTATTAGTGTCTCGAATAAATCGTATGTCTCATTAGTAGTTAGTTATGTAATGATAAACAGCTACTGGAATGTGTCTGATTAGATTAAAAACGTGTCTGAAATATTTAATGAAATATAGAAATATTACATAATTCTTACCGGGGTCATGAATGGATAGAAAACACTGCCCCGGTGAAGTAAGAGTTGCGAAATAATTCCTTCGCTGGAGTCATACTACAACACTAACACTTTATAAGTCTCCCATCATGCCCATGTCCGCAACATGTACAATTTGAGCACTTTATTGAGCTCATCAAGCAATAGAAGCAAATAAGCTGCAGTCCCCTAATAGGTTGACCGCTTTCAAAAGTTAAGCTGCTTTTTCCCTCATCTACTTGCCGCCTGTTACTGAGCAGATAAGTCTCTGTATCTTAGGATTTGACAAATACTACTGATTTGGAACACAAAACTTAAAAAAAGTTCGAAGCAAAATTTTGAAAAATGAGCTGTGCCACGCCCAATTTAACATTATTGAGATCGGCTAAAAACAGCGTCTACTTTTTATATGTTAATACTAAATATCCGTCCGTTGCCTCGTTGTTCTCAGCTCTAACTCTCCTTGTCAAAAAGTTTGTTTGATTTCAAAAGTTAACAGTCATTCCAAATTCAATTTTATTATATGGTAAAGTACGCGCTTATATCAGAGATGGCAAATAACAGAGAATGTTTTTTGGAGCATTCATTCATTCATTAATATTCTCTGTTTATATAAAGTTCGGTGCGGACCGAATTCAACCTTCCCTACTTAATCTTTTAGGTGATGTTATCAACAGCTCATGTTAATGAATGAGTGAATGTTCATTAACATTCCCTGTTATCAGCATTGCGATATATATCAGAGAACCAATATAACTTCGCTTTGCTAATGGGGACTACGGCATGTTAGAAAATATAACAGTCGTGTTAAAATGCCCCTGCCGAGTTCACGTTTCAGCCATGTTTGTCGCTTTCATGGGTCATGCCCGGTGTTGCGGTGTATCTTGGAATATTTCAGAGGGTGGTTATGTGGAAGATTTTTAAGAGCCTTACAGGAACATTGAAATAGTGTAGCATTTAAAGATCCAGTGGCTTCTCTAACTAGGGCATGCCATCCGAATGGATACAATCGCTCTGGTTTTGAAACTATTTGATGGCGATACTAGCTGGTGGTAGCAGCGAAAGAGAAAAGTCTCCTCTGTGTTAGAAATATAAGATGCAAAAGGACTTGGCTTCACTTGTTGTGTCCAGCTGGGTCTGGCTATCAAAATTTTTTTGAAAAGTTTTGATAATGTTTCAAAATGTTTAAAAATTCCATCAAGATGTTTAACATTTTAACCAGAATTTTTAGAATTTTTCTGGGTACGCAGTTCTATAGCACATTAAATTTAAGTGCGAAATCCAAGTTTCAAATAGCTGCAAAATCCTGCTGATTTTTGCGATTTTTTTTTTTTAACGGAGCTCGACGTGATACCTCAGCGAAAGTAAGCGGAGTTTTTCAATGAAAATTTTCTTAGATCGCTAAAAGTATATAAAAATATACATCTTCAATTAGGTTTTTAATGTCTGGACCTACCCATTTTGGTTTATGTCTCACTAAGTGAATACAGAACCATCTGTCCTTAAGTCTTTTAAACATTTTTTTTATTAATCCTGTGTGTGTAATGGAGGTAAAATAATTAGATGAAATTTTTAACAAACCTCTTTAATTGCAAGTGGCGCAATATTGGAGACTGTCGGCCAATCGCTGACAAAGACGGGCTGGTCCCAATCAAGCTATTCACAAGGATTAACAACTTTCGCGCTCGAAAAGTGTAGAGACTGGGAAAAATTCTGAAATCGGCTTATAATTATAAATTATTAGATCCGTTGTTGTAGCAGCATAAACATTCCCCATACATATACGAGGAATGTTCTAAAGTGACAGTCCTTGGCCGCATATAAATCCTGGTCCTTCCGGTTACGTAGAACCGACTCTCATGTGAACGTTTTATTAGTTCCGTCGTACTTTTTGGCTCTTTTGCTTCTTGATTCCATCTATAAACTTACCTCACTATATCGACATTTCAAAATTTTAGTTGAAAGTTCAATAAGGGCGGAAAAAGTATAAAAATAACAGCTGAAATACCTCTCCTCAGATGAAACAGGAGATAAAACAACAATCAAGAATAATATTTGAGTCGGACATAAAATTTCACCAGTAATAATTCAGCAGAGAGGGTGTTTAAAAGTTACTGATAGTGACTAGAGTCTGCTGTCTGAATACTGACATACCTGTATGCTGTACCGTCTTTGTTTAAAAATACTATTCAGTGAAAAAAACAAGTTTATTTGCTTAAAGTGGTGAAGTCTTGAATTGCTTAAATGCCACTTTTATAGATGCTTACGCAAATTAATATCGGGTATTGTCTGCATCTCATGTATTTTAAGAACATTGCACCCTACTCTTAACTTCGTCAACCGAAATCAATGAATATCCTCTCGTCGTATTAAACAACTTTGTATGTATAATCAAGCTATTTTTAGTAGTCTCTTGTATATAGCCGCTCTATATACCAATACGTTCAACGTATGCGTGTTTTTGCGGGTCGTAAAAATTTATTTATTTTCTTCTCTTTTGTTACACGTTTTCTATTCAATCACAAAAGTTGGAGTGCCATTCACTGGAATGTGTTGGAATCAACATACACACATTTGAACATATTCGCATATAAATAGAAAATGAAATCGCAAACATACTATAATATGTATTTCAACTATTGTAATGAGAAGAAAAAGATTGGAACAAATACATACAAAACAAAATTGTCACCCTTGAAGGCAATTTCTACATTGCTGTAAATTTCCTATTTTTTTTAGTTCAAAGCAATGCGAATAAAAATGAAATTAAGGAAGTTATCTGATGTGAAGTCAGAAAAGAAAAAAATTGAATTTCTGTTTGCATAAGTAGCTTTTTGCTCCATATTTACGGCTTGCGCAGAAAACAATTTTTTGCACTCCCCATGCGTTACGCTAGATGCAATTCATGACAGACGTATTTAGGTGCATGAAAGAAATCACAGATGGAACTTTATTTTGCACCACAAATCAGATTAGATTTGTTTAAAAATTTGTTGAATTCACGAATCCAAATCAGTGCTCAGAATAGCGGCACGAGACAACATAGGTGTGAGATATTTGCATATATCTGAAAAACACTCTACTAATTCGAGGATATTTTTTAGATCTTAATAATTCTTCCCACTTCTAAACTTTTGGCACCTAAATTTATTTGAGAAGGTCGATAAACTCAATTCCGCCAGCATCTAATTTTTATAACAAGTGTTTTCCTGATAGAAATCAAAAATTTATCATTGCCCGCCGAGGCACGCACATCTTTGCAAATCTCGCAGAACTGGGAAGAAAAGTTTATAGATTTTTTCTAATTTTTGTATAAGGTTTGAAACTAGGATTTGTACAGATTTGGCCATCCAACAGTTTTGCTTAAAAAAATTATCTTTGAAGAATAAGGAAATATAGACATAAAAATAATTTTCACTGATATTAGCAGGTCCAACTACATAAAGCACCTCTTCGCAATTGTTCTTCGGGTTTCGTTTAAGAAAAAAATCAAATGGGAAATGCTATTGAAAATATGAAAACGAATAAGGTCCTGATCAAACTCCATCTGAAATTTTGAAATTTATACTAAAGAAGGCATTTACGACTCTGTAGGTATTTGCGATTTTCAAGTTGCAAGATGCTTTGATTATTTAGGAAACAGCATTAACACTCAGAATAATGTCAGCTTTCTAACGAAAAAGCTCTCTTGCCAACAAGGGCTACTTTGGGCTAAGTAAACAATTGAATGGAAAAATATTCTCTCAACGAATAAAAAAACTAACATTTTAAATGTCACTATCATACAAAATTTATTTATAATTTTTGCAAATGGCTGTGCACGTCAATTATATTTTACACTTGTAAACTAAACAGTTTCAGTATACAAACAGACAAATAATGGAGCGCGTAAAGAATAAATAAAGATTTTCCCTACTCAAACTAATTTTTGTTTGTTTAATAAAAAAGTTGTTCAAAAACAAAATTCTATGGTTAACTTTGCGCCGCCTTATAAAGGGTGGTTAACTTTTAAGGGCCGATATTGAATGTGAACCACGCCTAAACGTCAAGTTTTTTTCTGCATTTCATTTGATATTTTTCAATATCAGACTAATTCAAAATGCATATCGTTCAAATCAAAATGCATACCGAAGAAAATCATATTCAGTGATGAGGCACATTTTCAACTCAGTGGATTCGTCAATAAGCAGAATTGCCGCATTTGGACTAATGATAATCCAAGAGTGATTGCCAAAAAACCAATGCACCCACAAAGAGTGACTGTTTGGTGCGGTTTATGTGCCGGCGGCATCATTGGGCCGTATTTTTTCCAAAATGAGACCGGTCAGGCAGTTACTGTGAATAGTGTTCGCTATCGTGAGATGATAACGAATTTTTTATGGCCCGAATTGGAAGATATGGATGTGGACAATATGTGGTTTCAAGAGAATGGTGCCACTTGTTACACAGCTAACGAAACAATGGCTCTTTTGCGCGAAATATTTGATGGCCGAATAATCTCACGTCGCGGCGATGTCAATTGGTCGCCAAGATCATATGATTTGACACCGTTGAACTTCTTTCTTCGGGGTTATTTAAAAGAAAAGGTGTACGTCGATAAGCCAGCAATAATTCAAGAGTTAAAGAATGAGATAATTCGGCACATTAACGGCATAGAACCTCAATTATGCCTCACCGTCATCGAAAATTTGGACCATCGGATGGAGGTGTGCCGCCGAGACCGCGGTGGCTATTTGGCCGATATTTTGTTTCATACGTAATTGAGCCATACCAATATTATCATAATAAAGAGAAATGATCATAATTTCCTAAAAAAATTGTATTTTATTCAAAATCAACACCGGCTCTTGAGACCAAGCCACCCTTTATAACCATATTTTACACTGAAACGAAGAGAAAAAATACATATTTACCTAAATAGCTTTTTCAAATTAAAATGTTTCTATCAATCCATTTTTGGTACAAATTTTGCAATGGTTTTCAAACTAATTTTCCGATGAACTGAATACCTGATGCTATCAGATGTGAAAGACAATGCAATGCAAAATAATATTAGCAGGTGGCGAGAAGGTGATGTTATTGGGGAAAACAGCATTTATGCCTCAATTTACGCTCCGCCTCTCTCTCTTTATATTTTACATTATCTCTCATGACCTCAAGTGGCCTGAATGCTTGGAAAATTTCTGGCCATAATTTTATTACATCCCATTCCACTTCTATGGAAAGAAATTACTCATTTAACTGGAACCGCTGGATGGCTGTTGAGTGCAGATGTTTTCGAATATTGATATAATATTATTTTTCGATTTATAGTAAATGCTAGATGCACTATATTCTGTATTCTTTCAATGGAGAACTGTGGTGGTTTTTGCATTGTTTCTTTTTACACTTTAAGTTGATTGTTTTTAACTTTGCGGCTATAGAAGCTACTCTGTAATACAAAACAGCGCTGCTAACGAAACGGTCCTTGATATTCTGGTTAAAGTCTTTGCTAGAGATGACGGCTAGATATTTTTCTTAGGAGACACTAAGAAAATTTAAATGCATTTTGTTTGATAGAACTTTAAAAGAAAGCAACAAAGAATCAATGCATGTGTCATCAATGTTAGATTAAGGCACTTTGTAACTTAAACGTGTCAGAACTTTTATAGGAACGAAATCTAAAAAATTCTAACAAAATACAATATAATATACATTTTCAGCAAGATCTCATTCTGCCTTAAATATATAGCCAGAAAAAAAAATATTTGATTACCTTGTTTTTTGTGTCTTAAAAGAGATAGGTACCGTAGTCGAATGGGTTGGTGCGTGACTACCATTAGGAATTCACAGAGAGGACTTTGGTTCGAATCTCGGTGAAACGCCAAAAATTAAGAAAAACATTTTTCTAATAGCGGTCGCCCCTCGACAGGCAGTGGCAAACCTCCGAGTGTATTTCTGCCATGAAAAAGCTCCTCATAAAAATATCTGCCGTTTGGAGTCGGCTTGAAACTGTAGGTCCCTCCATTTGTGGAACAACATCAACCACAAATAGGATGAGGAGCGCGGCCAAACACCCAAAAGGCTGTACGCCTCAATTATATATATAAAAGAGAGAAATTTTATTTTTTTTATTATTTATTTTTATTTATTTTGTTTTTTGCTCTATTTAGTATAAAAGTTTCTCATATATATTTTCCCCGCTTTCATATAATTCTCCGTTAAAACTTCACGTATTCCAAGCTTTCTATTCATTCTAACTTTGCGTTTCCTTTCTATTTAGTTTCCTTTCTATTTCGTTTCCTTTCTGATCTCGTTATCATTTTTCTTTCTTGTATTATCTCCATTCAGCTTCATCATAACATATCAGAGGTTGAACTGCAACTGATTACGATTGGATTTCCATTTTGCAGTCAACAGTGATTCTAATGCAAGCAGAGTTTGTCGGCATTAGACAAAAATGAGTAATTGCTTAAAATTGCGCCAATTGCTGGAAAATCATTTCAAAATGCAATAGAAATGATTTATTACAGCTGCTTGGAGGTGTTTGCGGTTGTACGAAGTGGCATGGAATTTAAAGGGACTTCACTTTTTAAGTATTTAAAAAATTCATGCACATTCCAAGTTAAATCAAATAAAAATGGCTTTTAAGGTGATTTTTTATAGAAGCTCTTTCCATTTCAATATTTTAACTAAATACTTATATACATATATTAGTACATATATGTAGTTATTATGAATATTGCTATTCGCTCCTATATTTCCAGTAAATGTGAAATTTTCAATTCTTAAAATAGCCAGAATCTACACTTCTATCCACCATATGTGTGCTCCAAACCCGATAATAGGGCCCGTGTACATGAAGAACTAGTTAGTTCGGTTTTATTATCTTAATTCTCCCTCGACGGCGAATCACTCAGCGGCAGCTGCTCAAGTCGGCCACTTGGGGCACTAAGTGAATAAGTATGTGAATTTATGTATATACAAATTTATATTATGCATATATACGCTTCTTATGTGTGCGTCTCAAGCATACACTGATCGCTATTCTGTAAAATCTCAAGTGTACAAGCAAACGTCCTTCTTCGGTTTGCTTGCGTGCGCCCAGAAGTATGCTTTTGTTGTGAACGCATTGAGAGCTCAAGGTTTTATGGCACATGCATATATTTATATGCACATGTCGCATATTGTATGTATGTACATATGCAGTTGAAACTAACTGGGTAGTTTTGTTGAAGACGTAAGCTTAACAGTAAGTAAAAATAAGTCGATTTTGTTGGATTTGTTGGTAAGTAGTAAGCAATATTGGATATTGAGTAAATTTTATTTTTCTTTGAATATTCGCTTAAATATTTTCACTCTCAGTAATAACAATATTTTCATACGAAAATATACACTGAATGAAAAAAGTGCATATTAAAATGATGTGCAATTTGTTTGCCGGAAAATATTAAAAAGTAATAATTTATTGAGTATAATATAATTTTAATGAAAATAACAGCCACGGCTCGTGTAAAAATCTGCAAAACATGTTTGTTAATTTTTCATACTCTATTGACACAGATACAATCGAATATTGTGCTCATGGATGCACAATTTTATTGTGGATTGCTTAATAAATGATGGAAAGTTTTAATTCGTTTCCAAAGTAAATAAAAATCTGCATCAATCATGCGATATATAAAAAAAATAAATTTTAAACAAAAACTCATGCATGCAAATATTTGCGAAAATACTTTTGAAATTATTTACTCTCATCAATACACACATGCAACTCGTTTAAAATGTGTGTGTACATAAACTGCGTAGTAAATTGTCATTATTTGTTTTTGAACTACTGCTAAAATTTCATTATTTTCTTAAAACAATATTTCTCCGCACACAAACACAATGAAAACAAACGCTGCAGTTGTTGCTAGCATAACTTTACTCTGAACTCTGTTGAATTTTTTATACATCACTCCCTCTCCTTATCTTAATTTGCATTACATATGGACAGTGCTTACATATTTGCATTTGTTTGTTCGCCTTATGGCTTGTGGTGCTGTCTTTCTAAAACCATCTGCTCTTGTGTGCATGTGTGGTTGTGCGCTTATTCACGTACACGTACATTCGTCTTTTGACATTTTATGACATAAGTTTATTTCCAACTTTTCCCTGCTTCTGTGCATTCAGACCAACAGCAAAACTTTGGGTTTTTTTAACTTCACTTTTATTATTGCCTTTTGTTATTTTGCCATATCTACACACTGCATGTGCGTTCACTTACCACTTCAGCTTCCACTAAGCCAGCTTTTCTTCATTTTATTCATTTGCAATTTTTCAAACGGAATTTCATTTCCTTCCCTCAACCGCACCTTGTTTACCAATCTTACCTTTCCTTTGTTTTGTATTTATTTCAGTTTTGCATTTTTTTAAACTTTTTTAATTAAGGTAGAAATAAAGAAGCACTCGTTGAAATTATTTTGCAGCACATAACGTTAGAGGAAGTATTTGTAGATTTTACTTGAAAGTTTAAATCTTTACGAGCCATAAATTTTTAGACACTTGCAGTTAGCGCCTATTGGGGTCCTTACCAATGTGACACTGCAGCCTGGAGGTGTATTGAATAAATGCTCAAATCCGCTGCATTATTATAAAATAGTTATTATGTTAATGAAATATGCGCTGCTTGGGATGAAGTTTCGATTATAAGCTTTTTACGAGTATTGAGGAAAGTATGATTTTAGAAAGGTACAAATTTGAAATTCTGACATATGAAGCTCTGGTTTAGGAGTACTATACTGCGGTAATAGGCATGTTAATCCCGCGATATCGCGATTGGGATATCTTTTAAGTTCCAAAACTTCTGGTATTATTTGTTGGGATGACAGTTCCAAAGTATCGGCATTGTGATATTTTTAAATACCTAAAATTTTGGGATTATTGGAAAATAATTCCTGGATTTTTTTAATTTGTAAATTTTTTCTCCTCATAAAAAGCCATCTATCGTTTGGAAGCGGCATAAAAAAAATGTGGGTCCGTCCATTTGTGGAAAAACATCAAGACGCACGCCACAAATAAAAGGAGGAGCTCGGTTAAACACCTAAGATGAGTGTAAACACCGATTATTTATTTTTAATTTCTGACGAAGCATCAGAAATGCAAAAGCAAAAGCCATGTAAAACGCAGTTTAAAACTTGGACGAAATTTTCAAAAATTTTATAAAAATTTGTAACTTTTTAACTATAATTTGTAGAGTTATTCTGAACATGCAATTTTTTAGCCCATTGAATTTTAGTTTAAAGTTCAAGTTTTAAGTGACTTCAAAATGCCGTTGGTTTCTGACAATTTTGTTTTAGTTAAGGTGCCGAGCTTTTCCTTCCATACAAAGTACAAACATGCTCGAAATTTTAATTGAAGGTCAAACCTAGCACCGTCAAGAAAAAACTTGCCAAGCGTATTTTTTTTTTTTAATTTTAGTTCAAAGGTTGATATCCCAATAGACGAATTTGATTTTTTGTTCGAGTCGGGTTTTACATAACAAGCCATTTACCCTAACCCCATCCTAGTTCAAGAGTACTTTTTGTTTAATTTTCATATGAAGTTGTGGATTTATGATTTTTCACTAGTTGTCTCCTACTATCGTACACATCATACATTTTTTTTTTGCATGGAAACTAATATGCAAAGATGGATGGAGATGGAATGCACCAAAAAATGTGCTGGAATCATGCACACTGACTATCACTGATGCTTAACGGGTACAAACATCTGCGTAAATACCTATATTTTATCAGAAGCACGAATTAGAAGTACACTGAGAAATACTTTGAATCTATGACGGGAGCAATGTTGAAACGCCTCGTAATAGTAATAGTAGTAAGAATAATAATAAAAGCTATTCTGCATCTCATTTTGAAAATTGTATACCCAAAAAGAATATCATTGTTAATTTCATATTGTACTTAGTTGTATATATGATGCAGAGCTAACGCTGTACATAGTGTTGTAGTACAAGTTTCTTAAAAAAATTTATGAAAGCAGTGAGTTAAGCAGCATCCGAAATGATTGTGAAGTATCTACACAAATTTTGTAAGACAAAATTCATTTGTGAAGTAATTTGAAAAGAAAGATTGACGATTGACTCAAAAAAGTCATTGGTTTGACTTCGAAGGAAACTCGATATTGTATGTATATATATAGTAAAAAATAATATCGACTGACACAATGTGTAACAAAGAAGGCACTGAATCTACCCGAAGGCTTTTGGCGTGTTGTCATACTAAGAATAGAGAAATACTCGAACATAAAAGTGACTAAATTACAATAGATTTATTGCTACGCCTGAGGCCACGTAGGTTAGTTTATTTTAAAAGGGCAATGAAGAAGGTGACGAAGAAGCATTAATACTCGAGTAGCAACTTGGTAGCCTTTGGAAGGCATAGAACATAGATGACTGTGTTAGAGCCGAATGGCTTAGTAGATAATATTGTAGAAGAAGCTGTGCTTGAGTAAATCCTTCAGAAAGTTGTACACAAATGCTCCCAAAATAGAGCCTCATTGAAGAAGAAATTTTTAAAGCAGGTACTCATCTATAACGTAGTACTTTGTTCATTTTCATCATTATAGCTTCCGCAGTAATACTATAGGCTACATCCATTCTTCTAGTATAGGCATCAATAGGTTAATGGCCAATAAGAACGGCAACAAGCCTCTCAACTTGAGGTCTGATCATTCTCACGACAGTCACTTCTGCGTTACCAGAACGATGTGAATTTTTATCTGATCAAAGATTGTCATTTTAGTAGTATTTTCCCAAAAATTGTGGGCAGTGCTTTCTGCTATTATGGTAATAATAACGACATATCTGAGCTTTACTAACCCAGTGGACTTTCTTTTAAGACGTTATTCAGAGGCTGGTAGTTCTGTAGCCTGTGTACCACATTGTTTTACCTGACGGTTGAAGACAGTGGAGGTAAATGCTACTGGTTATCAAATTTATTGAGTATGACATGCTTTGTTTGGTTGAGTTTAGAAAAAACTTACTTGGCTAAACCAGTGTAAGCGTCATTTCTAGCAATACAAATATTTCGGTTACCATGAACCAAATACACTCCACTATTTCAAATGCTATCCACTACTATTCAATATATTTCTGGATAGCACTTCTAGGCTCATTTTGATTATGAAAGGTGTTAGGGCCAAAATGGCGGACCTATTAAGAGACAAAGTGGTAACGTATTTGGTCTATAAGTATTGTGACTTACTGACTTACTGACAGAGGCGGTATCCTTCAGGACCCCAAATGAAAAACGATTTTTTTTAAACAAATATGTTTTTCAGGTAATCAGTAGAAAAAATCGAATACAGTCATCAGCCATTCTGTGCAAAGTGATTCCAGTATTTTGGTCTTTATAGAATTTTCAGAAAATTGGTATGTAGTACTGAGTATAATAAGAAGTAATCGAAAAAAAATCAAAAAAATATATATGAGTATATAGAGATTTGTACAATGTTGAGAACTGCGTTATACGAGGATCGTTTGGAAAGTCCGTGCAAAGTTAGCAAGATGGCATTACTGTCACGTATCGAGGTTCTGTTTACTTAGCAGCATCTCTATTGGAAGAACACACACTAAGTTTCAGCTAGATCAGTGTATTCCTTTGCGTTTAGCAATTTTTACTAAGAAAGTCGAGTGATTTTCCTTTTTCCTCACAACAACGCACCAGTTCACGCCTCAGCAGTTGTGGTCGCAAAATTAATGGAAATATGATTCCAAGTCGTTTTACGTATTTATTTTCGCACGCACTTTTCAAACGACTCTCGTAGTGTTATTTAAAGTGAAATAACTTTGGTACTTTTTAAGTAAAAAATGTCACTTAGCTTTAAATTTCTGCTTCACATAAAATTCATTTGTCATACGCAAGCTTACTCCACATTTGCTATTATTGGACGTCCTTTGGATTAAGTGGACGAAGTAGTGCACAGTAATTAAAACTTAAAATAAATTACACGCTTCAATGTCACTGCTTGTGTCAGTCGCGCATTATAAACATTAAATTGAAACAGATACTTACAATAAAAATTAAATAAGGGGCGAGAAAAAACTAACACAGCACAACAACTAAGTAGCTCGCAGTTGCAGCAAGGCATTCAGTTTTAAATATTATGTCAGGAGCAGAGCGAGACAACCGACGAGATGAATTTAAGTCCAAAGAAAGCAAGTAAATATAGGGTGGTACAAAAAGTTTTAGTAACGAAACTAAAATATTTTCAATCCAACGAAGTTCTGGTTTTACATCTTATCGAATGAGCACAACTTGTATATCACTTATTCTTATGAATTAGTATTTCGTGGACTTTAAAAGTGGATTAAACTCAATTCAATGCCATTCTCACTAGAATGAGAAATTTGAAACTGAATAAAAATACCGCAGAACTCCTTAGACAGACAGAGGCAATTGGACTTCGGTGAAAAATCATGAAACATCATCAAAAAGAAGTATAAGAATAAGAAGAATAAGAATAAGAATAAGAATAAGAATAAGAATAAGAATAAGAATAAGAATAAGAATAAGAATAAGAATAAGAATAAGAATAAGAATAAGAATAAGAATAAGAATAAGAATAAGAATAAGAATAAGAATAAGAATAAGAATAAGAATAAGAATAAGAATAAGAATAAGAATAAGAATAAGAATAAGAATAAGAATAAGAATAAGAATAAGAATAAGAATAAGAATAAGAATAAGAATAAGAATAAGAATAAGAATAAGAATAAGAATAAGAATAAGAATAAGAATAAGAATAAGAATAAGAATAAGAATAAGAATAAGAATAAGAATAAGAATAAGAATAAGAATAAGAATAAGAATAAGAATAAGAATAAGAATAAGAATAAGAATAAGAATAAGAATAAGAATAAGAATAAGAATAAGAATAAGAATAAGAATAAGAATAAGAATAAGAATAAGAATAAGAATAAGAATAAGAATAAGAATAAGAATAAGAATAAGAATAAGAATAAGAATAAGAATAAGAATAAGAATAAGAATAAGAATAAGAATAAGAATAAGAATAAGAATAAGAATAAGAATAAGAATAAGAATAAGAATAAGAATAAGAATAAGAATAAGAATAAGAATAAGAATAAGAATAAGAATAAGAATAAGAATAAGAATAAGAATAAGAATAAGAATAAGAATAAGAATAAGAATAAGAATAAGAATAAGAATAAGAATAAGAATAAGAATAAGAACATTGTAACACCACAAGTTTGGGCTTAAGTTGATCCTCTAATTCCCAATGTAATGAAACCACTTCCTTTGTCGGATGAATCACAAAATACTGTGAATGGCAGCCGATTTCAAGTCTGCTAGACATGCAAAGAAATACGAGTTTAGATAGCTATATGTAAAGCATTCTGGCAAGAGCGAAACAGTGGCAAAAAAAGTGTTCAACAATCCCGACCTCCTTCTCGCTTCTGCAGCTGCGACAGAAGTCATTAGAGGGAAACCCATGTGCACCCATTAGGCAGTGCTCGGTGATGATACCAACCACCGTACTAATGGAAGGCGGATCTATATTGATGAGGGACCTAGTTCTGTGTTCATTCCTTCTTATCCGAACCGGTCTTATTGTCTCACAAGTGGATTGTGTCATCCATCTACTGTTGGTTTGCGCGATATAAGCCGTTGGAACTTGCTTGAGGATAAAGGGATGTCCAATATGTAGGAGGGGGAGCGCGGCAACACACCCGAAAAGGGTGTACGCGCCAATTATATATATTTAAGATCAGTTACAATCAATTGTCTATTCTCCATTCCTATTTAAACGAAAGATGTGAACAATGGATCAGCAATGATACCTGTATCGTCATCATTGATTAATTTTTTCTATCAGAGCTCGTAGCTCACTCCTCCTCTATCTGAGAAGGAATTTTGCTACTACCCTGCCAGGCTTTTCCAGGAAATATTTGGTTGATTTACAGATTTTAGTGAACTTTTTTCATGAGATTTATTATTGAGGGCCTTGATGTACCTGACTGTTAGCGCTATATTCCTTCCTTAAATTGGCTCCGTTCGAACTACGGTATGCCAATTCATTAGTCAGTTTATTGCCTCTTGTACATAATCAGAGGAGTATTGCATCAGAGTTTACCTTCAACTTCCGCTCCTAAAAAATCTTCCGCTCCTAAAAAATGTTTGAAAAGGCGCGCGTAGTTTTGAAGATCTTTACATCAGCTTGGCCATCATTATAGTCCCTGGTCAAACGAATAAATTTGTAAGACCCTCTCTGTAGCGCTGGAAACATTTCAAGACATTTTTATTTGAGGAATTTGTGAATTCATTTAAATTAATTTTGTGAAATTTGTTTTTATATGCGTCAGAATAGTTTTGCTATGTAACGATAAACCATCGAAAAGCTAAGCCCCAAGTGTGGATCTTCAATTCTAACTTAAACTCCTTATCTCTACTTATGCTGTGTATTTCACCGGCTGCAGCATTTGAGTGAAAAAGCTGCATAGTTTTTTTCTTTTTATTATGCAGTGCGGCTCATTGTAAACTGCTTATTTCCAACGACTGTATTTTATATTAATTAGTAAATAGATCACATGAAGAAAATCCATAAGAACGTCGTCTGAAAAAAAGTAAAAAATCAACGTAATTTTTTAGCCACATGAAACTGTCAAACACAGAATTTTTCTAAAGGTTCTGATTAAAAAGTGTGAAATGTTTATGAAAATCTGTGCAATTTATTTTAATTTACTCAAAATTAAATGGTTTTTGTATGAAAATTAACTATGGTTGAATAAAAAAATTATTAAAATTAAATAAGAAACAAATATATTAAATTGCCAACATAGTCCTACCACCAAAATTATTTAATGTTGCCAGTATATACACACATCATGACGTGTAAGATCCATAAACGTGCATGCTCAGATGCGTATCTAAAGAATTCTGCATCAGCAGTTGAGACGACAATCAGATCCGCGCCTCCCCTTTGCCTTAGTTCATTTAGTAATCACTTGAACGTGCAGTGTATTTCGAGTACTTTCTGCCAATATACCAAATCAATTTATGCTGTAATTCTGGGTGGCAACCAAGTAATATTCTATACTTTCCCATGATTTTGCTACGACAGTTTTACCCAGACACAGCGAAAACCAAGCTAGGCTGATGTAAGACCTCTGATAAGTTCTCAGTTGGCTTTCATTCACTTCTTGTTTGATTTAATTGATTTTTTACTGATCGATCGTCAACCACAATTTTGATACAGAAAAGCTGAAATTTTTTTATAACTATTTTTAATAACCCACATTATAATTCTAAAGATCACGTATTTATATTAGCCGTTCCTGTATTTTTAAAGTTTTTGTATTAATATGAAAAAAATGCGGTGAAATTTTTAAAAATGTATATTGGAGTTTCAAAATATAGTTCTATTGACCTTTTCATTTAAATTAACCGGAGTTTCCGAAAAACTAATTTTAAGATGCGCTAGCGGCAATTTATAGCACAAGATCTATTGAAGCTTAAAGTAACCGAACTTTTTCTACTACCCAAAATTAGATGTCATCCTTTTTGTATGTAACCTTATTGTTGATGCAAGAAAGAAACACACAGCCATATATACTTACACAAGTATATATCTGCACTACAGTGTTTATGCTACCACCGTTATTACCGTCGCCGCCAGGCAGACAGGACACCATAATTAACTGTCGTTTGTATGAGACGTCAGCAGCAGTGCGAGACGTTCTTAAGTGTTGTGAATTTAAGAATGGCAAATAATGATGGCAAGCGCTATAAGATATACTGTCACACGCATACACTCAAACATGCATACACCTCATTAGAAAGCAAGACTTGGGGGCTAATTATAAGGGAGTACAGAATGTTGTAGTGAAAGTTTCCATTACATTGTTCCGAGTAAATCTCTAAAACGTAGCTGGTGGCCGTGATACTTGACTGCAATGAGTTTTGTGTACAAACAGACATACATACGAGCAGGCAGCTATGTTATCAAGAAGTATAATTTGTAGAGCGAGAACTATGATTTTGACATTGTGTGAGATGTAAGTAGCTGCTGCGTACGAGTCATTGGCATCTTCGGAAATTCAAAGGAAACAATTGCGCTTTGTAAATTCATGGAAACGTTTTCAATTACTTTTACGCTTGTGGTTTGGCAAACAAAAATAGAGGGACCAATATCAAATATGTGTGCACATATATTTAATTTCAAGAAAGATGAGCTGTTGTCTACATTGCGTAAATCATGGCAAGCATTGATAGGAAAAGCAAAGTTCTATGGCTATTTTGGAGTATGTCTGCATGATGGACGAGAATTTCTAATCACGACCGCTGGCTTTTTTAAGTAAAGGGTGTCTTTTTTAGAGGTTAGGTTTTCAAGATGAAATAAAACGTATATAATTTAAAGTTATGGCCAAGAATTTAGCTTTATTATAAAGACAAGGGTTTGTCATTATGTTTTAAAAATGATTTCGGGCAAGTGGCCGCCGCGGCTGGCTCGAATAAATTCCAGCCGAGAGGCCCAATTTTCGACCACTTTTTGCAGCAATTGGGGCCGTATGTCAGCAATAATGCGCCGAATATTCTCTTCCAAGACGTCAATCGTCTCAGGCTTATCTGCGTAGACAAGCGACTTCACATAGCCCCACAAGAAATAGTCCAGCGGTGTTATATCGCACGATCTTGGAGGCCACGCCACAGGTCCACGGCGCGAGATAATGCGCTCACCAAAAGTTTCCTTCAATAAATCGATTGTTGCGTTGGCTGTATGGCATGTAGCGCCGTCTTGTTGGAACCAAAGGTCGTCCACATCAACACCGTCCAATTCAGGCACGAAAAAGTCATTAATCATGGCTCTATAGCGCTCTCCATTGACTGTAACATTATGGCCGGCTTCATTTTTAAAGAAATATGGACCAATGATTCCCTCTGCCCATAGAGCACACCAAACAGTGACTTTTTGAGGATGTAACGGCGTCTCAGCAATGGCTTGAGGATTATGTTCACTCCAAATGCGACAATTTTGCTTATTGACATACCCATTCAACCAAAAGTGAGCTTCATCGGTGAACAAAATTTTCTTCGATGCGTCGCGCGAACCGAACCATTATTTTCGTAATAAATTTGCACGATTTGCAAACGTTGTTCAGGTGTAAGTCTATTGATTATGAAATGGCAAACCAAACTGAGCATAAATCAAGTGACAGCTGTCAAAAAGACCATCTACGAAAAAAGTAGTGTCAACTTGAAAACCTAACCTCTAAAAAAAACACACTTTACAAAAAATGAGGTGTATTTTGGAAATAACGTACAAATTATTATCGCTTTTTATTTAAAGAGCACTCACCGATCTATGTACTTTATTTTTTACTGTCATTTCCATCAAATCAAAGCACAAATAAAAAAAGGGCTATCTTTTAAGCTGCGTGTATTTGTAAAGTAATGAAAAAGTATGCCTTCAATAGGTCAGCCTTATTTGGGTTCCGGGACACAGAGATATTGAGGGAAACTGTTGAGCTGATGAGCTAGCCAGGAAAGGCACTGCTCCTCAACTGTTTCGTGATAAAAGTACCATTGGAATACCTTTGACCACGAGTAAACTAATAATAAAAAACAAAATTACCCAAGAGGCCAATAGGTCATGGGAAGATGAAGATACATGCGTAACAGCTAGGGTACTATGGCCGCAAGTAAACAAGAAAAGGATAAAGGAATTGCTTAGCCTCTAAAGAGATGATATCTCGAAGGTTAGTGTCACCGGACATTGGCTATTTGGCAGGTATTCTTTGAAACTAAGAGTATTTTCCCATGAATATTGTAGAAGTTGTAGAGATGAGGAAGAGGAAGAAACAGTTGAGCACTTCCTTTGCAATTGTCCAACCTTAGCTAAAATCAGAGCAGGTTATCTAGGTAAACACTTATCTGTCCCGGGGATTAGACCAATCCTGCGCCTCAAAATTGTTTCGTGAAAATAATTAAACAAGGTTCCCGGTGTCGCACAGTGGTATCACAACGGACCTGTAAAGTTTAAGTGAGTTGGTCATACGGACCGACTACCACTATAACCTGAGTCGGTCCTGACTGAATAAAAAACATGTGATACAAGAATTTAAAAAACTTCTAAAATTTAAGAAATTTTAATTGGAAAGAGAATATTAGATAAAAAATATATAAAAATAAGATTAGTTTATATTTCATTTATTTTTATTTTTTTTTAATTTTATAAAGCACAGCCGGCATATGCGGTATCAAAATTTGTTTTTTTGTCTTCCTTAAATTTAGAGATATCTGTATTGAAAAGGCAAAAGCTATTTTAGCGGGCCTAAAGTGCCTATTAATAGTCTATTGTGGGATGAAAATGAAGCAAATAATGTGGAAAACACGGACTTCGTCATCATTCTTCTCGACTTGGACCCACTAAGTGACTCAAAATAATTTGATAAGAACAATTTATTTATTTATGAAAAAAAAGAAAATTAAACAAATAAAAAATAACAGAAACATAATAAATCAATTATTTATCAGCATAGTTACTAAAAAGTCTCATGACAGACTATTTAGAGGATTCAAAGTAAATTTGTAGATAGTATTACAGTCTATTAGAGCTCACGTGATGGGTGCGTTCCTTGTATACAGAGTTTTTATAAGGCCAATATGAAAAAAATCTAAATTACGAAGCGCTCTAGGTGGGGTATTAAGACATATTCGCTTCAGAAGGGTGGACTAATCCACAAAATCTTGAATAATAACAAATAAGAAGGATAAATAGAAAACAAATCGGTGAGACTGCAGAGATTTCGAATTAGTAAGCAGTCATCTAGAACTTTATCAATCTCTCTTTGGAGTATTTTTGAATAAAATGAATTTTTACTATAGAATAGCTTCTAAGGTAATCAGCCTGAAATAAAAACTTAGGATATGACACACATGTTGATGATATTATTCAAAAGATCAAAACTGCAATATCCGCGAAACATTAATTTGTTAAGTTTTCAAAAAATTAAAAAGAAAATGCCCTTCCAATGATGTTTTAGAAGTCTAACACGGTTGAGTTGTTCAAGCTTTTCTTAAGGGGTTACATAGTCCAGAAAAAATTGATTTTTTTTACGATTTATTTTTAGGGGTATTTCTGTGGAAGTCGATTTTAAAAATTCCCAATGGACACAAAGTTATGGTAGTAAATGTAACTGCTCAACTAGAGTGTGATACGCACAGGTAGCTGTAGCGAAATGCACTAGAAAGTTTAAGCTCGTTTTTTTCGAAACTGCTTTTTCCGGCACGATCTGAAGTTTTTAATATTTTTTGATTCAGTTTTTTTAAATACTCGAAAGTGTTTTCTCTATAGTCTGTCGAGCTGGTATTTATTTATATTTTGATATTTTTAATAAAAACCTTTATAAACATAATTAAAATGTGACATTTATGACGTAAAACGCTTATTTTTTTTTTAAATGCAGTAAATTGCAAAATTTTTCGAAATTGAGAAATCCGAATGTGTATAAGACCCAATTTTGTTTCGGTGATATTTGCAAATCGGTAAAACTTACGCAAATCTTTAAATTTTTCCGAAATATGTTGGCGGAGATCTTAAAATATAATCAGTTTTTCTAACTTGAGAAGGAATTGATACAATGCAAATAAATGAAAAAAATTATTATTATTGTACGTATTTGTACTACTCAATTACAGATCGACACTTCTCCCGAGAATCTGGAGTCTGAATAACGCTAAAAACTACTATGTGGCAAAAAACTCGGCTCACAGTGTTTACGTAAACATTTCATTAAAAGTGTGGCTATGACCAGAATAAAATAAAGAGCAATGAGTAGGGTTAAGGGAATTTGCGAGTGCTCAAATTATTAGAGTGGGGGTGCAACACCAAACTAATCTACAGTTTGACGACATAAAACTGCAGATCAAGAAACATTTTAGAAGATGGAAGAAAAGCTAAAAAAAAATCAAACGAGGGATATACTTTGGCCGAGTTCCTCCTTCTATTTGTGGCTTGCGTCTTGATGTTGTTCCATAAATCGAAAGACCTACAGGTTCAAGCCGAGGCCGAACGGCAGATATTTTTTCTTTCATTTATGAGGAGCTTTTTCATAGAGGCGACCACTATTAGAAATTTTCTTTATTTTTGTATTTTACCTACGTTCTGTTATAGAACCACATTTTTAGCCAATTAGAATATTTACATTTTATAATCAATAAGCATTATACCCAAATGTTCCCAATAATAGCAGCCCGACATGTTTTTCATAATTTTTTGATTTATATAAATCCAAGTTTGAAACCTCATACAACATGTTAAAAGACTCGGCAACTTTCGATCAAACTTTCAAACTTTTTAATCAGAATATTATGAATTTCGAGTATGTATTATAGTTTTATAGAATATTCAATTTTAATTCAACAAAGTGCAAGTTTGAAATGGTCCAAAAATCTCGAAGATTTTTGACAATCTATTTTGCTGCTTTCGTTTTTGTGCATTTTCTCCATACAAACAAATTTGGTGTCCTCCTGAACACATTTGGCTGTGCTGCAGGTATTAATGTACCTGTAACCGTTTCTTTTATTAAGAATAATTTTAAGGAGCGCTCAGAAACACCTGGTACACTAACAAACTCCAGATCAGTGACAGTGATACAGAAATATCACCGCCGCTGTTCGCTACTATTTTCAAGTTAATTGGAATGGAGTAAACTGTTAGTGAGAGCAACGTGGTTTTCCCAGTAGATTCAAACTGCGTAGATCGATGGAAAATTGGTTCAGCAATTAAGTATGATATCTTTAGCAACGAAATCTAACCGAAATTCGGTGATATGAATTAGGAAAAAGACGACCAATCCTAAATGAGGGTTCATAATAATTACGCTGACAAAATTAAGTTCTCTGCAGTGCGTTAAATAATTTTAGCATAGTAACTTTTGGACAAGTTTTCACAATTTATTTGCTTCTCAATTGCATTAATTATTTTTTTTGTACAAATACCGAGCATGCCTTGCAAAAGCCATGTAAATTCTAATTTCAGACATTTTGTAAATGAAAAAAAAAAAAATCGAAAAGTCTTAAAAAAATTGGACAATTTTAAATAGAAATTTGAACTGAATTTTGGTTTAACAAAGGGCAATAGATTTTTTTCTGGCAATTTTGTGCAATTTCTCCTTATAACGTATGATTAATATTTTTTTATATAAAAGAAAATAATCAACACCATCAACAAAAAAAGTGTCTAAAATCAACACGATTTTTGAGTTAATTTAAATTTGAACTTTGCTGTACTAGAATTAATTGGACTACATAGCCAAATTTTGTTTATATACTAGGTGTGTCCGAAAAGTAAGGTGATTGTTATTATTATTATTTTTTATTATTTTTTTATGTTGGTACATTTGTCTCGAAGATATGTTCACGGTTTTAGAAATATAGGATGTTTAGTGTGCTTTTGAGAGGCATAAATAAGACAAGTACTTTGCGTGTTCGGCGATTTTCTGCTATCGACTCTTGATTCTCCTGGATTCTTCCATTGGGATGATTGGGCTTTGGTTTCATCGTCATAACAATATACCGATGATTTGTCACCAGTTATGACCCTTTCAAGCAAATCTGGATCATCGTTGACGTCATTCAAGAATTTTTGAGCGATGCTCATGCGACGTTGGTTGTGATCAAAATTCAGCAATTTTGTAAAAAAAATCGCTGCGGCACGCTTTATGGCCACATTTTCAGAAAAGATTTCATGGGATGACCCAACCGATATGCCGACATCCTCCGCAACTCCTCCAATTGCAATTTTCTTCACTTTCTCGAGCGTCGTCATTCACATCTTCTCGACCTTCTGTGAAAAGTTTGTACCACTTGTAAACATTTTTTTAACTCAGAGTACTCTCACTGTATGCCACTGCCAACATTTCAAGTGCTTTTGAGCACTTTATTCTATTTTGATGCAACTTCTTTGATCCATTTTTTCGATAGCATAAAATCAAAATTTGGACCTTCACCTTTTTTTCTTTTTGAATACATCTCGTATATATATAATTGGCCTTTAAACCCTTTATGGGTTTCTGGTCGAGCTCATGCTTCTATTTGTGGCGTGCGTATTGATGTCGGCCCACAAATGGTGGAATCTACAGTTTTGAGCCGATTCCGAACGGCAAATATTTTTTATGAGGACATTTTTCATGGCAGAAATACACTCGGAGGTTTGCTATTACCTGCCGAGGGGCGACAGGGTAGTCAAAACTGTGTGGTTTTTATTAAGTTAGCAATTATTCCTATTGATCGTTTTTGGTATCCAAAAACAATATTTAAACAAAAACTAATTTGGCATGACCTCGTTCTTTTCGCTCTGACACACGATTTAGCAGCCACAACAAGTCCATTTTTAAATCTTATTACCTGTCAAACTCATGCTGAGCACATAAGCACTTTTTCTACGTGTCATGCATTCAACACATTCGAATGTGGGGACATAGATTCTTCAAATTCAGTGGTGTAGTAATTTTTCCTTTGAATTCCGCAACTGTACTAAAAATACACCCACACACATATGTGGAGATTAAACTTAAATTCTCTTCCCTCCCTTTTTTTATTCTACTGTAATTAAAGATCCGAAAACGCATAAACAAATTTATAGTCAAAACGCATCAATTAACATAAAAAAGCTCAGGAAACACGTGCTCAAATCGTAAATTTTCCGTCTGCGTTTACACACCGCAGGAAACGAATCGAGGTAACAAATGAATAATGGGAATGTTTATGTGATTCACCCACTAGTAGTCTTACAATTGGTTGGCGCACACACACATACCCAAACGAATCACAGACTCAAACTCGAAAAGAAATGTGCATACGTATCTATGTATGTAGGTAACGAAATGATTTTTCACACAAACATGCGCGCCGTCAGTTTTATCGCATCTTGTTGCATATACCAGTACTTATATATGGAAGTATGTACGTATGTATAGGTATGGAGAATCGTAAAACGCTGCACTGGTGAAAGCTTTACTGGCGAGAATAGCGCGCCATAAAACGGAAACTGAAAATGTGAGAAATGGCTCAACGACGGATTTTTCCATTAATTCAAGTGCTCAGAGGCATCCATATGCAGCAGCGTAGCATACTTTCAGGTGCACACTTTGTTTGCATGCAAGTAAAGAGAGTCAATGGGCAGGTGCGAGCAGCATATACCATGTCGAAGGACAAACACACAATTACATTATTGCCAGACTTGTGTTTACTTGCTCAGAAAATATACGAACACATCTACTAACACACTTACATATGTACATGAATACGCGCAAGAGAGTGCACACAATGTAGTTGTGTAGTCGTGTAGCTGAGTAGCAGGTTCATTTGTTTTGCCTGCCGCTGGACATCCGCCGCAAAGTAAGCAATAATTTGCAGTCGCATTTACTCGTTTCAATGAAAGTGTGCACTTCACATGGACGAGTGGAAATCCACCAGCGTCAACGGAAGTTACTACCGGCACAAATAAAGCGCTAAGCGCTTTGGAGCCATTAATGGCAAAACACAGCGTGACAATGTGGGCCAACTTATACTTGCACTACTACAGCCGAACACATGCACTCACGTGCTTGTGGGCTAATAAAATCTGTCACAATATTAATCCCTTAGTGGGAGGGCTAATTAGGTTTCCAACCGTAGTGACAATTTTTAGTTCACTGATGTTGCTTGTGGAAAAGTATAAAAATATGAGGTTATAAATATTTTTAAGTTTTATGCTTTGACAGTAATTTGTTCATTGCAAAAGATAAATGCACATATTCGTAATAACATTTACGCATATTTCTGGATATAAATTTATGGGTTTGTTTACGCATAATGCCACTGGAAGGGACTCAACGACTCGCTGCTCTGTGTATAACAGGAGCGATGAAAACCACTCCAACGGCGGTGCTGGAAATGTCACCTATTGACCTTATGGCGGAAAACCTGGCAGCGAAATCCGCGAGGAGGCTAATGGCTGCGGGGGTATTCACCTGCAGAGCCTTCGGTCACAGCTCAATAGGAAAGTGGAACTCAGGTTGCACGGACTACATGACTCCGTACTTTAATTGGGAGAGAAGGTTTCGCACTACAATTAAAGAGAAGGGATGGCACAAAGGCATGAAGCCTGGCCATAGAACTTTTCACATCTATACAGACGGCTCTAAAACTTTAGATGGAGTGGGAGCGGATATTTACTGCTCAAAACTAGCGATAAGGCTGCTTATCAAGCTGCCAGACCACAGCAGTATTTTTCAAGCGGAAGTTTTTGCTGTGAGGAAAGCCGCGGAGCTAGCCTACACTTGAATAAGAAAGAACTCAACAATTAATATATACGTGGATAGTCAGACAGCAATACAAGCAATAAGCTCATATTGTGTTAAGTCCAAAAATGTTCGAAGGAGCAGGGAGGCCATAGAAAGGCTAGCCGGAAACAGTAGGCTGCATATCTACTGGGTACCTGGTCACAAGGGCATTATGGGGAACGAAATAGTAGATAAGATAGCAAAAAGTGCTGTTAGACTACCTTTTGAGCAACAGAACGACATACCAAAACCGCTAAACGCAATATACAACGAAATGGACGACCACATGAAAAGGCAAGTGGAAGCTAGGTGGACTAATCTGACCACAAGCAAAACAGCAAAAGTCATGTGTAGAACTAACGACAAAAAACTGCCTCAATTCGTACTTACACTCTCGCGAAAGGACTGCAGAACTATTATAGGCATGCTAAAAGGTCATAATCTATTGGCTACACATGCGTAGGTACAAGATAAGGATTGCTAACACGGACAAATGCAGGAAATGCAGAGAGGCTGTTGAGGAAACTTAAGAACACCTTCTGTGCGTTTGTCCGGCATTATTAAAAACTTTGGGCGCATAAGAGTTTACCTCTCCGCAGCCACATAACACTGAATTGATGGCACGAATGATGTAAGTATCATAACTGCCGTCGTAAGTGTGGCCAACCAATATTCAGTTAATAGGTTTTATATCTTTACTATCGAAATTACAGGTTTTAAACCAGGTCCGTGCTGGTAACTTTCTGAAAATTTTTTAAATTTAAAAAGTAATCAATAAATCGTATAGAAGAATACAAACTTTATATCGGAATATTTTGAGAAAATTATCCTTTGCCATTGCTATTATAAGGTGGCATAAAACTGTAAGCCCCTGCTTTACTGGAAGAACATCAAGATGCACACGACATCTAGGAGGACGAACTCGGCCACACATCTAACCGAGGTGTACGCTCCAATTATGTAAATATAAATCCATTTATATATCACCACAACTTTCTGCTTACACTCGTTCTTAAGCGCGTCTCAAATTTTCTCGAACTCTACCAGACGCGACATACCGACAACTTTCAAAATTTTAGTTTGTTTGTTTACGGCTTTTAATTTCAATTTTCCCTCGCTTGATTTACTGGCTGCAACTGATAGTTTGAATGAACCGGACGCACTTTTTCTTTGGCTTGAATTAATTTTCCACTTGTAACAGCCGATTTTAAATAACGTTTAATGAATGGTGCCAATTTTTGGGCATCACACGTGTGCTTGCACAAGTTTGTTCATCAATGTTTTGTCTTAGTTCACACTTAAAAACGAATATTCTTAGGTTGAGCCCCCTAATGTAGTGACATACATCTGCGATCTATCACTAGTTGCTTTATTTAGAAATTATGAAGGTAAACATGTAAGTAAAAGATAAAGTTTAATTTTAATTCTTTAGAAAATTTGATTGATGCCCCACTCGTCGTTTATGTCTTCTTCGTTTGGCGGCCGAAATACAACTTCACTTTCGCTTTTGCTGTTCACCTACAGTGATGCCAGACCCCTTCCCACATTATTAGAATTTTGAAAGCAAAAGGCGTATTTGAACGCGGATTTCCACCATGAGGAAATAAACATGCAAAGCAAGGCGGAAAATGTGTGCTCTCTGATTTCTATACCTGTTGATTTTTTATTCTGTTGTTCACGTATATACAAACTTTGTTTAACGGCAAAATAGCGCAGGCTGAGTAATTGTTACTTATGTACCATATGTAGCATAAATGTATGTAAAAACTACAAATTTAATGACAAATAGCGTAATTTCAAGAAGACAGTAAAAACTATTAGCAATTTACAGGCTTTTATGGGCAGTAATTTTTTCTTTGATCTTTTGAATTTAAAGCCTAATTTATCTTCGATAAAAGGCTAAAACAATTATTTCGCTCTTAAAATGGGACGTGCGGATTACTTCTTTTTTTCTATGAAATTCAATTTGCTTTCAAATGTTGCATTATCGCTTTTTTTTTTTGTATTCATTTTTATTGTAACTAGTTAACAAAAATAAACTAACGAACAATTTTCTTCGGTTTTTGTATTATATAATACAATTAATATGATGGTGCTTTGCACAAAACTTGCAAAGGAGTTGATTACTGCACGAGGTGGTGCGTCTTTTTGCGTTTCAGCCTTACAAACCATTTATTTTGGTCAGTGAGGGCTGAGGCTTCGCTGTTGACATGATGATATAGCCTATTTATATGAGATAGGGCATTTTTTTTAATTACGACGGCAACTGGTTCTATGCCGAGATCGCGTTCGAGATCGCTGATGCGTACATACCAGGACGCGTTAGTAGCGCATCGCAAAATTTTACTCTGGAACCTTTGAATTCGAAGTATGTTCCTGGAGCTTGAGCAACCCCATAGTTGTATCCCATACGTCCAAATTGGTTTTAGTATTTGCTTGTAGAGAAGTACTTTATTGTACATGGATAAAGCAGATGTTTTACCCATAAACCAATACATGTTTTTGAATTTAATATCGAGTTCTTCTCTTTTCTTCTTTACGTGAGAACTCTATTTCAGTTTAGTGTCAAGAGTCATACCCAGGTATTTAGCCATGTTATGATATGGGATTTGCACTCCATTTATATATAGTGGGAGATATCTGATTTTATTGTACGTAAAATCAATATGAACGGATTTAGTTTCATTTAGTTTTATTCGCCAAGTAACTGTCCACTCATATATTCTGTTCAAATGTTTTTGAAGATTTGCAGTTGACTCAATTTGTGTATTTCCAACTGACAAGATAGCGGTGTCGTCTGCAAACGTTGCTATGACGCAGTTCTGATTGGTAGGCAAATCGGATGTGAAAACTAGATAAAGGATGGGCCCCAGAACACTACCCTGTGGGACACCAGCTTTAATTTCTTTCAGGTCAGAATACGTGTCGTCGTATTTAATTCGAAAGAAACGATCGGATAGATAGGATTTTAAAATGTTATAATATTGAATTGGTAACAGCTCTCTTATTTTGTTGAGAAGGCCATCGTGACATACCTTATCGAAAGCCTTAGATACATCTAGGAAGACAGCTGAGCACACTTTTTTCTTTTCGAAGGTATTTTCTATAACTTGAGTTAGCCTGTGAACTTGATCGATTGTCGAATGTTTTAGACGAAAGCCAAATTGATGCACCGGTATCAGATTCCTCTGCTCAATAATATTGTTAAGGCGTTTGGCAAGTAGTTTTTCCAATAGTTTTGACAAAATGGGTAGGAGGGATATAGGCCGATATGATGAGACGTCGTGTGCTGGCTTTCCTGGCTTGTTGACCATGATCACCTCGGCAGTTTTCCAGTATAGGGATGTGTTTCAATCTGAAGATAGCATTCATAATTTTGGTTAATTTAATTAGAGTAATTGGTGGGAGTTGTTTTAAGATTTCCCCGGTGATGAGGTCAAAGCCAGGTGCCTTTTTGGATTTTATTTTTTTCATTTCATCACATAATTCAGAATCCATTACTGGAGGAATTTCGTCGTGATCTTTGAGGTAACATGATTCCATTTCAGCCGCTCTTGATACGTCGTATGGCTTGAAGATATTTTCAAGGTATTTTTATTTTTTTTTTATTCAGAGAAGGTATTAGCTTTCTCTAAATTGGTTTTTGTCCATGTGGTATCTGTTTTTCTTATTGGTGAATATTGTATAGCTGGTTGTGAAAATCTCTTCACGCATTTCCAAAGTGAGTAATCGGTGCTGTGTTCATTTGTTAGCCTTTTTAGGTAGTCACTATGAGAGCGGTTTTTAAAAGCCCTTATCTTTTTAGAGAGTTCTTTTGTTATTTTATTTAAAGTTATTTTATCAGGTGGGGATCTGGATTGCTGCCATCGTCGGCGTGCTTTGCGTTTCTCTCTAACCATTTCTTTTATTTCTCTAGTGTACTTATGTCCCACTGAGATAGTTCTTGTAGCTGGGGTACTGCGCCACGCTGCGCGTTGTATGCTGTTTGACAAGTTCAATACTTCATCGCCAAGAGCCTCATTACTATTTATTTCTGGATTGTCTTTATCATTCGACAGTATCTTTCTAAAGTAATCCCAGTCAGTGTATTTATTCGATAGTGTAAATTGTGGTTCCTTGGTAATTACACTTTTATGTATTGTTAAGTATATTGGAGAATGGTCCGAGTTTAAATCTAGTCCACTTTCTATGCGCATATATTCTGAAGAAAAATTTCTGCTTATGAAGAAGTCTATAAGATCAGGAATCTTCTGTGGATCTGTTGGCCAATACGTTGGTGCTCCAGTAGAAAGTGTGCTGCATCCAGTACTTTGGAGCGCCTTGTATAATTCTCTGCCTTTTGTTGTGGTAATTCTCGACCCCCAATGGGTATGCTTAGCGTTAAAATCCCCGCCCATTATGAATCCATGTTTATGGTTATTGATTAGCCGCAGGTATTGATCACATGTGATCTTATGTCTGGGAGGGCTATAGACTGCTGCATTGCATTGCATTTGATGCATTTGTGCTATATAAATTTGTATGCATTTGAGTGGCCCATATTGTATTTCAAATTTAACTCAGTTATAAGTAAGAGGCACCTGCATATTTTTAATAATTTAATTATATATTTATTATTTAATATTAACTTAATTTAATATAAAAAAAAACACCAGTCTAACGGTTAGACGCGATAGAAGTGAAACCTTCCGTAAAACAAACTGAGAGAGAATGAGACGAAAGCAGCATTGGGAGCGGGATAATTATATGTTCATTATAATATTGCTATAAAGTTCATATTTTATTTTCTTCATTTTATTATTATTCATCCTCAATATTTTCAATTTCAACAAATGATACGAGTGGCTTATGATAGCTAAAATCTGATACAAATGCTTTGGTTTCGATGTTGTCAACATATCTTTGAAATACCGCGTCAATGGTTGTTTTTGATCGTGTTGTCGATTCAGTGCGATTGTTACACATTTTTAAATTGAATGTTGTATTGAGAAAGTCAATTGAAGGAACCGCTGTGTCCAATGCAAAATTTACGTTAAAATCGCCACTTAAAATCATTGGAACTTTATCGTAATCTTTTCTAAGTATCCGCGATACTTCTGGTGTATACTTTATTAAATTTTCGTGAATGAATTCCGTGATGCTATTTATTGATTTTTTTTTTCTGTCGATATTCACCACACTCTTCTGCATTATTTTTCGGCATAATTGCGGTAAATATTTAAAAATGAAAATATTTACGAATATAAAAATACACACGCGGTTGCTATTATGAGCGTCCCCAGCAAAACCTGCGTGACCGAAACTCTAACACAATTACATTTTTTTGAATGTTACAAACACATATGCACGCAGGTTTCGCTGGGGCGTGACCGAAACTCTAACACAATTACACATATGCACTCGTATTTGTTTGAAAATCGACTTTTTTTTTTGGTTCTCCGTCACCTTTGGAAAATGTGTAAACAGTAAGCAAAATTTATTCATATATTTTTCCTCATTTTTGCATCAGTAAAATTAAACAAACGCCGTAGCCGAATGGGTTGGTGCGTGACTACTATTCAGAATTCACAGAGAGAACGTCAGTTCGAATCTCGGTGAAAACACCAAAATTAAGGAAAACTATTTTTCTAATAGCGCTCACCCCTCAGCAGGCAATGGCAAAACACCGAGTGTATTTCTGCCATGAAAAAAAGCTCCTCATAAACATATCATAAAATAAAATAAAATAACTGTATAAAAAAATTTTTTTTCTTGTGATTCGAACCAAGAATTTTGGATCGGAAGCTCACATTGCTAGCCGCTCGGCTATCGCGCCATGCTGTCGGCGCTGGCCTAAAAGTTATTTAGTTCGTCGCTACGTGTATATGTAATATTCGTAGCCAAGAGTGTCGCTTTTTTCGTTTCACTTTTTCTCAAATCACTCCCAACGATTCTAAAGAAGTTTTCACTTCAAAAAGCTCCTCATAAACATATCATAAAATAAAATAAAATAACTGTATAAAAAAAATGTTTTTCTTGTGATTCGAACCAAGGATTTTGGATCGGAAGCTCACATTGCTAGCCGCTCGGCTATCGCGCCATGCTGTCAGCGCTGGCCTAAAAGTTATTTAGTTCGTCGCTACGTGTATATGTAATATTCGTAGCCAAGAGTGTCGCTTTTTTCGTTTCACTTTTTCTCAAATCACTCCCAACGATTCTAAAGAAGTTTTCACTTCAAAAAATTTTTTTTTAGAAAATGTTAGCTCTGTAATTTAACTTGGAATAGAATTTCATCTAATAACGTCGACGGCCAATTTTAGAGTAGCCCATTCTTCCCACTTAATTTTCGACTACACTTACGGAAGTTTCGAGACTTATATTACTAGTGACAACTACAATTTAATTTTCCAACCCTTGAATAGTTTCTGGTTGGTTTGCGTAAAATTTTGCTTTAATGGCGCCTCGATAAAAATACTATTATGTCACAGCTTCTAGACAGCAAATTGTTTCGTTTGATTATTCGATTCTTGATTTTCAATATTATATTTTCATATTTCTTAAGGGGTTTGGGTTAGTCAGGGACCCGAAAAAGAGATGATTTTCAATAATTTTTGTTTGCTAGTCAATTGCTTTATTTTACAAAAATAAAAACACAGCATTAATACATCATTTTTCAACTTGACTTTAGCACAACTTAAAAAAATAATTAATAATTGTAAAAGTTATCGCTCTTTGTGTGGATCCCGTTTCTCCAGAAGTCCTTTGCGGTGATCATCACATGTGCTTGGAGATTCATCTAAAATCAATCGGACAAAAGAAATTACTTTTATTAATAGATAATATTGTGCCTGATTCAAGCTTTTTTTTCAAAATTAAGCTCAGGAAATATTTTTCAGAATTTCGGGAAAAAACACACAATTACTTATTATTAAAAAAAATTGAAATTTTTGATAAAAAAATAGTTCTGCGATCAGGCACGAGTTTTTTATGTTTTTCAGAAGCAGTATAAATTTTATTGAAATTTACTAAGCGGTTTTTAAGTTACAGTGATCACCAAGTCAAAAAACATAGTTTTGAGAGAAAAACACATTTAAAGTTTTGCTATCGATTTATGTAGAGTTATACAAATTATTTAATTACTACACGCCATCTATTCCTGGGCCATATAATAGTTCTTCAGCCGTCATGGCAGCTTCCAAAACATAGATTTCATGTTGCCTAGGTAGCATTCTACCTTCTCGACTGTTATCATTAGCGCATTTATCTGTCACTTTCATACGAGCAGCATCTGCAGCTGTTGCTAGCTACTTGCTCTCGAACGCTCCGGAGCGCCCTTCGTTAATTGTTGAATAACTTGAAAAGTATTGGCGGATTCACTCATTCATTTCACACAATATTTTTAAGATACTATGCTTTAAGAAAGTGAAAAAATGCAAGTTTTTTTTAATTCTGACTACCCCTAACCCCTTAACTTAGCTTATGCGCAAGGTGACCTACTTTGTAAATGTCTAACCATAAACAATATTTCTGATTTAGCATTTAATGTAAAAAAAGTCGTTAGTGCAGAATCCTAAACACTAGAGAGACCACTCTGACCACTCTGACCACCCAAAACAATCAAAATATTCAGTCATCGTGAGAAAAAGCTACATCCGTTTGGATTTCGGTTAGAACTGAGTAAGCTTTAAATGTTAAATGTAGTTATAAGCTAATCAACAATAACAAAAATAATGTCAACTATAAGCCAGTCTTTCTTTGCTTTACTAATAAAAAGAAAAATTAGAACGAAACTCACTTGGGAAGTGGATCGACAACTTTGGTGACAATCATCATCATCATCATCATCATCATTTTCCTCTAACTCCTGAAGGAGCATAGTACCGAGGTGAACATTTGGACCGAGTTTGATTTTTTGCAAACTGCTTTATCTCCAGCCTTGGTTTTCCAGCATTCCCTGTCTTCTTCAAAACAACGCGTTGCCATAACATTTTAGGGCTTTTCCGGTTGCCCTAGGGATTCCAGTCAAGTGCGTAGCGACAGATTTCCCTGGGAGATTTCTGTAAAGTTTAACCGATGCCTTATGTCTTTTTGTTGTTGTAGCGACTGGCTCGATGTTATAGCGTGGCAATAGGTGCGTTTAAACGAAGTCTGAACGCACTCTGAGCATATCGAATATTCGCTAATGAATCGAACGCTTGCAAGACATATTACTTAATTGCCCTTCTGTCAGAGTGTTCCTTGGCACGATTTTTGTAGTGGTTGGCACACCTCGCAGTTTATAATGACAGCTTTCGATTATGGTATCAAGCACTTAAAGTGAGAAAAAATACTAATTATTGCCTAGCACAATGATTAATTATTAGAACCATTTCTTTCTGTCTTTAAAATTAGAATCAAAATCTGTGACAAAGAATATATGACTTGTCGCACCACCATCAATGATCCAACAATCTCGACTGAAAATATTCGATGCAACAGGTGTAAGATTATTTGCTTTGGAATTGTCCACTTTTGGGTCTTCTAAACTTTGTTACAATATGTCTGCTCAAACCGCAATTTTAGCGCCTAAAATTATTTTCTCTATCTTGGTTATAGTTCTCCTTTTTATGCTTTTTTCTACGAGTATTTAATTGTGCGACGAACACCGCTCGTTTTCGCCGCCTTCCGAATCACGAAGGCAAATAATTTTCGTAATGAGCATAATTTTTCGCACAGGTCCTTGTGGTTGAAAAACTTCTTTTAGCATATTCTAAGTGCCCAATAAAGTTTTACAAACCGAACGTGATTCAACTTTGACGCTTACATGCATTTTTGTATTTCTCGTACCAAATGCTGAATATTACGCGTACGTTGCACTGTCAGACTTAGTAATTTTAGCGTATGCGATTGACCATAACTCGGAATGAATCAATACGATTTTGATGTGTATTGCCTCCGATGAGTAAGTGGAGTCATCCAGTTTCTCGGAAATGGAATAAATGCCGCCGCTGCGCATCTTATAAACTTTCTTGTATCAAGAAAATATTTCTAAGAATTAAATTCTTTTACAAAGGCATCGGCCCATAACCTACTATATTACAGGCTCAAAAAGGTGCAGCAAAGTGGAATAAGAATTTTGATAAGATTTGAATGATGTTTGTTGAGTGAAAATTCCTACAGGAATATTTTATAATGAAAATTTATAACAAATGAATATGTGTAAAATTGCTACTATGTATAGCAAAATATATACATTCTAGTACTAATTAATGTTTGATATGAGCTCGTTATTTATTTATCAATGTACTAAATGATTTTTTAACGCAAATTTTAATTTTTTTTTTATTTAGAAAAAATTTTAAAATTAATTTTAAAATTAATTTTTTCCTTCACAAAAACTTGAAATTTTGTCAAAAGAATATTTCTTAATTCAGAAAAAATTCAAATACGAGTATAGCCATATTTTTGTGTACTTTAATTTTACTTTTCCGGTACCATTTCCGCCAATCCTTAAATATGCTACTCCCACATTTAAACAATTTTGTTGCCATGCATTTTAAATTATTTTAATGCAGCGTAATTTTAATGCCAGAGCAAATGACGCTTAGTGTCAAGGTACTTCTAACTGCAGTAGAAAAATATTTAAAAAGAGCACAGTAGAGTAAATGTTGCGCATTACAAACGTAGCAAATCGCCTCCTTTACTAACTCCGCTGACCCATTAGAAAATAGCTATGCGCCCAACCTTTGCTTTCGCTCCAATTAAATTTATTAAAAACAAATCAATAATGCAATTGCCGCAGCCATATGTAAAGGTATAGGGCGCTGCGGCCGCGCCAACCGCAATGCCTGCGCAGGTTTGTTGAAATTTTAATGAAATGAATTTGTGCTGCTGTGAGAAACACAACTGTAATATTTGTGAGCATGTGAATTTACTATATGAATGTATATGTGTGCGCCTATACTTGAGTACGCCCTGCAGGGAAGCACTGAACTCGTGCAGTAAATTATTAGATCAGATGGAAAGTGGTAAAAATTCGTCAAATGCGGACTACTTCGCTCACAACTCATATCAAAAGTAGCTACATCACTATGTATGGTTTTAATCTTACAGACATAAGATATGAAATATGTATAAGTGCAGTATATTGTCGAATGGCTCTTCTATCAGGAGGTCGTGTTCGACTTGGAATTAAGATCTTTTGTGTTTTGGAGTGTAGTGTCACTTGGTGAATCTTTCCTAAATTTTTGCTGCTCCAAGTCCAGAAAATTTGCTTAATTGCGAATACAAATGCGTCTAATTACTAAATATTACTACTGATAATAAATTTTGATTAAATATTTATATTTCTATCGTTAAATGTCAAAACTGGATAAGAGCGATTCCATGTGAACGGATTCAAGTACTTTGTACTTTGTTGGTAGACTTGAGTTCAATAAAATGTAAACTGAAAAAGCTTAATAGTTTTGAAATTTATATAATGTTGAAAATTTTACAATCGAATTTTTTAAGTAAAATATCTTCGCCTCTTTTAAAGTTCTTATATTTTGTTTTTATTATAGTTTTTTAGTATAAAATTTAACTAAAAAAATTTTGTTTCAGAAACAAAATTTAATTTTTTTGTTCCAAATGTAGGGGCTTTGGAAACAGTTTTGTTTTTGTAATTTTTGAATAGCATTCGCTGAAACTTTTTTTTTCAAAAATTATAAAAAAAGTGATTTCTTACAAATTTTGACCATCGAAATTATACTTAGAAAGACTTCATATTTATTATGCGAAGACATTTCACTTTGAAAAGTTCAATACTATAGTCTCAAAACGATTAAATTCTTAAAATGTTTTTTTCAGTTCATTTCCTATTATTCTCTAGTTTAAAATAACCTAATTTTTAGAAAAATCTTCGACAAATTCCAAAATACTTGGATCTCTTGACATCGAAACGCTTATAAGAATTCTCGTCGAATTTGACAGCAGTATGCAACTATAGTGAGCTGATAAAGCTTCCTATGACATCGCCATGTACAATTCAAGTGCTGCTTATAGAGAAAAGGAAATAAGCGTATTGTAGTTGTGATTCTAGTTCGTCGATTGAGTATCAGTTGATTTTCCTGCAGGGTGAGAGTGTCAGCAATGGAAACAGTAGTAGCTGTAGCGGCGGTCGGCATTGGCAGTGGCATTAAGTTGAGTGGCGCTTTCATTTCCATGAAAGAAAAATAAAAAAAGAAGATGTAAAGGGAAAAATACAAAGGCAAAAAAAAATTGCACTGAGAGCCAAACAGCTGACAGAAGGGGCGATACTCAGTTCATTTATTCGATACCCAGCTCATCGGTGTGAGGTTCTATAAACAAGCCATGAGGTTATTTTTATATCCTACCGCATTCATGGTGACTATTCTACGTTACCAGGATATGAATGTTGGTACATATGCATACTTATATATATATATATATATATATATATATGCGCGCCATGAATAAATATCACACTCAATAACAACAATAAAATGGAGACGTGCAGCTATAGTTTAAATAACACAAAAGCGTCAGCATCGTCAGTCATTGTCAACAATGGCAGCAGATTTCAACAATCAATCGATGAAAGTGCCCGCCACAAAACAAAAATAAAAGCAAGTTACAGAAAAAACTGAATGTATGACAAGCGGGAAAAATAAACTCTCAAAAGATCCAATTCAGCGAAGCTTACTCAGAATAAGCTGCGGCTGATGCTGTGTATGACCTGATTGAGGTTTCGTCGTTTCAATTATGTATATAGAGCAAAATGCAAATCGATATGCCTGGTAAAGTATGCTGAATATCTACATATTAAGCCGTTTGTGTACTTTCAGTATTTGAAACCCAAACTAAATTTTTTGCCGGTATAGAATTTAGGAAAAAAATGGACAGTGGCCGTAGCCCAGTAGTTTGTGCGTGAACACCATTTAGTTGGTCGCAGTGTACAAGAAACACAAAACGGGGGAGGAGTTGCTCACGAAAATCATTCAGTAACCGCAAAAAAACGAATATTGCATGGCCATTCATTTTCGTTTGTGAGCTCAAGAATGTTTTGTTTTATAAAATTATTTATATTCTACAAATACGTCAATTAGCAAGCAGCATTGACCACTGCGGTCTTTAGCTGTGACAGAAAACAAATTTTAACAAGAAGTTCGTCAATTGAAATCGTTTTTATACAATTTTTAAACTTGAACAAAATTAATATTTTTTTCTTATAACTAAGAAAATGCATTTTTATTTCTTTTACATCACTTTGCCAAAAAAAAAAAATTAATAATACATTTGCTTTTAAAAATTTTATGTACAAAAATTGAGGAAAGACATAATTTAAATTTTCCATATCAATGGTGATGTTAGGTGTTCGGAAAAACTTTGAAAAACACTTTTTACAAAACTTGGTGATAATTTTGTGTCAAACAAATTTATTAAAAAGAAATAATTCGCTTTTGCTTTTTTCGCAAAAAACTAAAGAACGGATTGTTTAAATATTGGTAGTTTTGTCTAAAAAAATTAATAATAAATTTTTCTTAAAAACTAAAGAACGATTTTTAAAGCACACGCTCTTTTACTTCTTTCGCAAAAACTAAAGAAATGCTTTTTTAAATTTTTTGTATCACTTTGCTTAAAATAATTAATTAAACCTTTCCCATTAAATATTTTAGAAAAACTGAAGCCTTAGCTGCATTTTTTTATCACTTTGAAAAAACAGTTGGAGTAATTTTGTGTATAAAAATTTTATTTAAAAAAAATTATAATTTAAATTTTTTATTTCCCTTTGAGCGGAAACGGGTGGTCAGTAATAACAATAAATATATATTAGGCCGGGTCGATTTGTGGGGAGGCAAAAAAATCGCCCATTGCTCTGTGAAAGTCATATTCTAGGGATCAAAATAAGAAACTTTGCCGAAGGAACCATACCTCTAAAACGAATTCTGATGTCCCCCAATTTCAAGATATCACCATTTTTGGCCTTTACATGAAAAAATCAGCTAAATGGATATGTTTTTTCTTTATTTTTATTTATTTATAATAATATTTATTATTTATTAATAATAATATCTATTTTTTCTCTTAAAAAATTTATTTAGTCAGAACATATGTAAATGAAAAAATGAATTTAAGTGAGTTATAGAAAAGAAACTAAAAAGTTCGACCCAAATTGGGGGACATGAGAATTCGTTTTAGAGGTATGGTTCCTTCGGCAAAGTTTCTTATTTTGATCCCTAGAATACGATTTTCAAAGAGCAATGAGCGATTTTTAAATCGACCCGTCCTAATATATATATATGTTAAATTATCCTACCACATTTCATAATCAATTTTTAATTTTTCTCTACGTTTTTCTCGGGATGATACTGTTTGAGTAAGTTTCAAATATATCTTTTTATTTCACTACTTAATCGCCAAGCCTTTGGCTCTTTGGCTCTTCGTCACTTCGAACGCCTGCATCAGCTGTTTTACATTACTGCACTCACTTAAGCTAAGTTGAATTTGTAATTACTCTTATTGACATTCGATTACTTTTCTGTTTGCCACATGCCATTCAACCCTTAGTGAATGAATTTAATTCGGGTAGAAATTATTTTGCTTCGCAGTTCATCAATTAAATTTCCGTCTCATGTGCGCCAATGTGGGTGCGCTGTTGGCACGCACGCGTTTCCGTTTTTTCCACACCTGGTTTCACACTTCCTACCCTCTTCTCTTCTCTCCTTACGATTTCGTATGTTTTCAATGTAATAAAACCCACTCACATCATATTCGTAGATATTAAACGTTTGTCGTTGGTGTGAAAAAAATCAGTACAGCCGAGCACTTACGCCGGTAGGTTACGTATACGCAGCGTTGGGAGCCGTATGTAAATGCCTCGAGCAGAAAACAAATTTTCGTACAACTGGGTAAATAAAAATTAAGTTAGTTATTATTATTTTATATTTTGAACAGATTTCTTTCCTGTTGTTAAGTGCACTTAGTAGCTATTTGAATACTATATGTATTCCAAAAAGAAAATCTTAAAATACCTTCCCCAATTGTTAATTTTTGCTTATCCAGCTAACACTAAAATTATACGAAATTATCAACAACGCGTCGTTAAACAAAAGTATGCCTTATATGTTAATCGTGAGAATTAACTGATGCATTCAGCGTCAATAGATTTATGAGTGACTAAGCGATTAGACTGCAGCCTGTTTAATGTTGCGTGGTGAGAGTTCTGCGGATTAAGGTATTTATTCGTTGTCTGACGATTTGCGTGAAACAGAAAGGCAAAAATCCGCTTAGACACATACAAAGCTATGTAGTCATATCTACTTGCATATGTAAATTATGACTCTCACACATGTACATGAAAATAACTACTGAAGTAAAAAAATGAATAAAAAAGTATTGAGGGTTAGTTGAATGTGAGTATTACTGCGTCGCGCAGCTGTTTGCTTCGATGGGTATACATGCCGACAAGCTGAGAAGTCTACGCGGCTAGAGAGGATGAGATTAAAAACAACTGTTTTATGGTATGCTGAAAATTTTTATGATATGGAGTAAAATGCCTTCTGCGTGAATTATTCTTGTATGTGTCCACTTATATACATGCAGGACAAAAAATTCAGAGTAATAGAAGAAGGTGTTATACTATATTGTCAAAAAAGCTTCCTTTAACCAGCACTTTCGACCACAATTTGGTACTTTTATTTTATTTACAATGTTCATACGGGAAATACATTCAACAACATCATAAATGAAGAATTTACGAACACATAAATTACGTTGAAATATACAAACAATCGTGAAATTGTGATCATTAATTATGAATCAGACAACCTAGACGATAGGCGTCCAATTTGCAAAATTTTCAAATGAATTTTCAAAGTATGTCAGATTAGATCATCATCACATTTCCAGACCTCACACATCCTATGTAGCCTTTATTGCAAGTATAAGTATTAATTACTGTATCGGTAACGACGCGCTGTGGATCAAGGAACCCATCCTTAGGCAAATCAAACGCAGAATGTGGCGATGGATAGATCACACATTGAGAAAACCACCACGAGAATGGCACTGGACTGGAACCCGCAAGGGAGCAGAGGGTGCGGTCGACCAAAAAATACTTGGAGAAGGTCGATGCTGTGCGAACTAGCAGATGCCGACATCTCATGGGACGGTGCAAAAACAACAGCACAGAACCGTGTACGATGGAAGAACCTTGTCGAGGCCCTATGTCCCCGAGAGGAGTGAACAAGAAAAAAAAATAGTATGAATTAAACATAAGGCAAAATCCTGCAATTGTTTCCAATTGTTGATGAGTTTCAAATTACTTGGATGGGGCCATACTATTTTATGGAAAATTCCTAAGGTATCAGTAGCTAAATAAAATCAGTAGCAATTGACTTTACTACCCACTAAGAACACGAATTATTGAATAATAGAAAATAGTTTTGCTAATATTTTTCTTATTGCTGAACCTTTTTTGTTTTTGTTTTAGTTAACGATTTTTATTAAATTTTTAGAAGCTTTGTACAATTGCACCTAATATATATAAAAATATACTAATAAGCAATTTTAATTTGATAATTTAACTTGTTTTAAGAAACATTTTACAATATAATCGCTATTCGTCTCCAAAAGTTCGCTACCGTTTTCTATTGTTGATAGAATTTTTTAATTACTCCTTATGAGCTATGGCATATTTCTTCGTTACTTCAGTCACAGTTGGTATGTCAAGTTCACGATGAAGATCGCTATTCCTGATATAGTATGGGGTGTGTACTGTGTTTGCAGGATTTTGTTTTGCAGACGTTGGTTAGAGGTGATGCACTTTTGGTTTGTTTGGAAATAAGTAGTTTGTAGCGGATTGAAACGCTTGAGCGGTTACCAATTATATAATGATATAGGTTATTGAAGTTCAAGTCAAGCTCTTCTCGTTCTTGCTTTACTTGAGTCTTCCAGGGTAGTTTGACTTCAAGTGTTATGACCAGAGGTTTTTGGCCTTGCTGGTGTATGCCATTATAGACGTATCCTTGAAGATTGAATGTAAGTAGCGTTGCTGCTTATTCGTTGTGTTGTCGGTAGTGTTATGAAATATAATAATATTGTAACAAAGTCCTTAAAAACTTATTTTAAAAAATCAACAGGATGCTTCAGCAAGTTCAACTGCACTTTATTATAGTAAAATTTAAGGGGGCCTCTTATCAGTGGCTTCAAGAAAAGGTGTTTGTTCTCAATTTTTTTTCGAGGCGAAAAAAACGACACACAGGAATAGTCTTTTGCATTTATTTGAAGGCATGATTGAAGAGTAATAAACAATTTTTTAACATAAATAAAAAACAAAATGGCGGACATACGAGGGATCTCGCACAGCTTCTCGTTGCGCGCTAGTAAAACGGCGTATAAGATTGCGGTCGTAGTTTTCACCTGAAAGACAAAAGAAAAATATTGTCTTATTCAGAAGGCTTTCCCGCATATAGTAGACTACACTTGTATAAAAGTATGAAAAAATGAACACACAATTAATTATTGAAAAAAGTGCCTTTTTCGCCATTTTTTTTTTTCAAAAAGGTGTTCAATAACATTAAAAAATACATTGATTTTGTATTTTGTTAGTTAGTTAGTTGCGCATTTTAATTATCTTTATAATTATCTATAATTATTATATATAGCTTATCGGTTTGAAACGATAACTTTTGTCATTTTTTTTAATCTTACACTCCATTTTCAAAAACATGGTTTTGAGAAAACGTGTTTCAAAGTTTTCAGAAGGTAGACAGTTTACTCACACGAGGGACGCTACACAGGCCTGTAACTCCGAAATCACTTTGAATTTCGCTATAAAATGAGGCCATATTCTCCTGTAATATATCTATCGGCTGCCGTGAAAAAGTCGATTTTTTAAAACCGACTGATCAGAGGCCCCCCTTAAGGAGCTAAAAAACTACATACCATTATTTGTTAAAATTTTTCTGATTTATGTTTGCAATTTGAAAGATTGATTTATGTGACATTTGATAGACACTGAAATATGATTTTACACAAAAATAATAAGAATAAAAAAGGGGAAAAACAAGACATTGTTGTGCTACCGTTTTGCGGTGGGGTAAGGATACATATAAAATACAAAATGTAGGTATGGGCGTCGCTACTAAAATAAATCTTTTAATGTTCCACGTCTGCCTTTAACAAATGCACAAACGAGCAAGCGTCGCAAAGAAATATTTACTTAATGGGGTGAAAACGTAAATAAATGCGTTAAAAAATAATAATAGAAACAATGCATATCCGTGTGTCGAAAGAAAATTTGTAAAGCGGATGCAATAACGACAATTGTACCTTTTTTTTACTGGACGGATGTGCGTGTGTGCTGATAAATAACAGTTGCGAATTGTTTCAAGTTTTCACTTTTTATAACGTTGATTTCTGTTTGTAATTACCAGCATAAATTTCACTGACGTTGCAATTCCATGCCTTTCAGCAATAATAGGTAAATTAAATGCCATTTTTATTTATTTGACTTGAGAAGGAAGCTGGACATTGTGGAAGGAAACACGGAGGCGTATTTTTTCAAAGGATTTTGCAATTAAAATTTTTTATTGCTCGTAAATACTAGTGTTTTCAATGGAACAAAAGTTATGAAAAACACAAAAAAAAAAAAAAAAAAAAAAAAAAATTTACCTTGGTTTTTTTCTAAAGGAATCAGTGAAGCGAAAAACAAAGTGAAACAATATTATTGAAAACACGTTATATGGAAACAATAAATATACATTAATAATGTATAAATTCCAAACTTTGTACGCAATGGGTTAATAAAAAGCGATCAAGCGGAGAGTGGAACATAAAAGCAAAAAAAAAAAGATGTTCAACGAAATTAATCATTTTATGCTTTTAGCAGTTTCATTTCCATGTTTATTATGCTTTTTTAATATGACTACTTTTTTAAATTCAAAATGTTTTTTGATAAAAACTATCATAAATGCATTTTAGTCATGCTTCAATAAAAAAAATAGTATTCGTCTAGTATAAGGAATGCCTATATAATAACTTTTCTTTATGAAGTTTCAGTCAGAAATTGCAGTGAATGTGTTTTTACAGAACTATACGGTACCAAAGAAAAAGAGTGTGTATATAAGCTTGATATAATCATCTGTATGGGTCATTCAGAATTAACCAGAATTACGGAAAATTGGCTGCGATGGTGGCATTTTAAAAAAGACGTCCTTTTTTTCAAAATAGTTCCACATGTCAAAGCTGTGTCATTAAATCAATGTGTGAAAGTCACTTCTTAATGGTATAACACCATTTGACTGCCGTAAGTATTCGGAAAAATATGATAAAACAATCGTAGCAGAATACTCATTCTTCAACAATGCACAATGATAATGCACACTCTAACACATCGGCTCAAATAGGAACAGTTTTATGTTAAATCTCATACATTTTAGATTTGGTATGGTATATTTTTTTCTTATTTCCACAAAACCAAATATTTTTCTATGTCTGAAAAAGTTGCTCTGGCGAATCCGCATAAGATGACTTGGCTATAGCAGCTTATTTGTTTTTTTTTTCGTGCGATTCGCTACCTCGAATGTTAAAGTGCCCTACTTCTTTGTTGCTACCTTATTTGCTTGTTTATATTCTCATCGAAATTTTGATAATCAAATAAAAAAATTAAAAAAATCATTCATGTTATTGTTTTAGCGGAGTCACCTCTTATGAATTCGCCTCGGAGGTGCTGCGCATCGGTCCGGTGTGTAAATTTGACAGCAACATCGCTTCGTTTTGAGTGAAAAATGTGAAGTACAATGAACATTTTTTTATTTTGCATTTATTTCTCATATCTTGATTTCTTTTCTAAAAGTATGCACACTTTTTGGATGCTCCTATGTATGACGTGCGTGCAATTTTTAACCGACTCCAAAGGGTAGATATTTTTTTTAAGAGGAGCTTTTTATGGCAGAAATACACTCGGCAGTTTGCCATTTGAAAATCTTTTTCTTCATTTTAGTATTTCGCGGAGATTCTAATCTACGTTCTCCAAATGGTTGTCACGCACCAACCCATTTGGCTACGCACCTACTCCTTCTTTAACTTTTCCATTTGTTATTGCTTAAATTTGATTTTTTGATGTTGAGCAAAAATGCCGTTTTTTAAGGACTGATGCGTTATGGTAGTGATTTTTTTTTTGGGAACTTTGTATTTGAGTTTCGAAAAAGTTGTGAACTCACAATGTCGTCATTATTTCCATATGTAGTTAGTCGGTCCCAAATTTACAATAAGAAAGAAAATTGTATTTAAATTGGATTGAAAAAATGGAGTTTTATAGTAAATTGCGCATCAAAACAACAAAAAAAGAAAAAAAATAATCTCTAGGTTGGTGTTATGGAAATCGGGTTATGAGCTTTTAGAGAGAAAATGAGCTCGTTTTGATGAAAATTGTATTGGAAATGAAGAAATTTAAAGCATTTAAGCAAATTCTAGTCTTACGCATGCAATTCATGCCGCCGCAGGTCATTCATTCTGTTTTTTTTTTAATTTAAAAATTTGTGTAATCAATATCACGTAAGAGCTATAATTACTCTTACAAGTGAACAGAACCAAAAGTTTCTTTATAAGATACATATCTCATATATTCAAAGAACAGGTCTTAATTATACTTGTATTACCCCTATAAGATGTGAAATATGTAAGGACAAACTTTGTAATTACCGCCTAACACTTCCTTATTGCAAATAAATATCTTCATTAATATACAACTGTTGCTTTTGTAGGTACAAATGTGTGTGCTCCGCTTTATATCTCTCTCAACTTTTCGTCTAAATTCAGAACGAACGATTTGCCGCAAGCAAATTTCATTTACGTGCATAGATATAAGAATACATACACTGAACATTCATACGCAAGACATACCTAAATACACCAGTGTTCAAAACAACAGAAGCGCGACGAAGTAACAAGTAAAGCTGTTTTTTTGTTTTTTGTACTTAATTTTCTTTATGTTTTTATAAAGGTATGGTGCATTGTACAACAAAACCATATAGGTATGTAGCTCAAAGCTCTAAACTTTGTAAAAAATTAATAAACATTTAAAATTTTCAATTAATGAAAAAATTTCAGTTTAAATGAAAAATAGAAAAATTTCAAGCTAAACATGTTTCATAGCCCACTTAATTTCAGTATCATTAACTGAAAGTTTGAAGTTGCTCAAAAATTGCCGTGATTTTTTTGAATTATTGCTTTCGAAGTTGCGAATTTTTTCCTTATAAAAGAAAATGCTCAACACCTCAGCTAAAAAATTTGAAAAATCAACGGGAAACTCGTACTCTGTTACATGAATATTGAACGCGCTTTATAACTGCATACCCACAATTTTTCTACAGCTTCTAAATAAAAAGTTGCAAATTTTTTGGAAGTGTGTCAAATTTTTGTAAACTTCTTTCAAGTTCTTCTTTCCTAACTAGATTGTTTTGGTTAAAATCAAGCAATTCCGTAAGTTTTTATTTGATTTGCTTGAAATTTCGCCACAGTATTTAGGAAATGTTATGCTTTAGAAGAAAAAAAAAATCAAATATATCTATAAAAAATAATGTTAATAAAGATTGACACTCACTTTCTTTGCGGGCATTTGGCCGAGCTCCTGATGATGGTTTAGACAAATGGAGGGATGTTTTGTTTTTTATGAGTAGCTGTTTCTTAGCGGAAATACTCTTGGAGTCCGGCACTGTCTGCTGAGGGGCGACCACTATTAGAGAAATTAGAATATACTATACTTTTATTAAAGCATAAACAAACAGAAGAAATACAAAAACAAAAATAGTTAAAACATTGTAGTTCGTCGCGCTTCTATTATTTTGAACAAAGATGTACATACATGAACGTGACTTTATGTCACAATAACGATACTTTGGTATTTATTTATCATAGTTATAACCTACCAACACGCAATACGTGAAGCAGTAAAATTTATTACAAGCATATATCTGCCCATAGAGTATTTTGATAATTACTGCCACAGAATGTGCTTGCGCGTGGCATGTGGACTATTTGTACTTATTGTGTATTCGATTTATAGATTGCATATATAATTTATCAACTGCCTGAAAGAGTTTGAAAAAATAAAAAAAAAACATGACCCCTTAGGAGGTGGCATTTAATTGTAGATGCAACAATTTGTATGAGAAGAAAGGAAAAGCTCGTTTGAGAGCCTTGAACTAATACCTGTCAAGTGGCAAACGTGAGTGTCGACGACCATCGCTGACACATATAATGACACATGCAGACACTCACTGCATGCGCTTGTAAGCAGCCAGTCTGGTTCTTGTCTCGACTACCTTCCGATGCCATATAGTATAAATTAAAATATTCGATTACTAAAAGAAAGATGAGCTAAGTTTTAGCAAATAGTTTGTATTTATTTTGTGCCTGTGCATGAGTACTAACATAAAAATAACAGTAATATATATTGACACAAATGTATATGGCATACTCCCTACTAACTACTTCTATACTGGGTTCAAAATAGAATATTAATCTTTTGCTAATTGAAGTTGCATTCTAGTTTCATAAATTCAACTACTTCCTCTTTGCTATTTTTACCCGCGCTTCACTTTTACTTACTTACCTTCCTCCTCTTACAACTATAGTTTTTGCGGTCAAAATGAGTCAAAGCCAAACGACAACAACTTCATTCACCCACAAGCCCGCTCCCTTTCATCGTTGAAATAACAAACAATTTGTGATAATTATTAGGCAACCGTTTGCCATATTTATTGCATCGTTGGTTGTCGTGTCGTGCCCTTTTTTGTAGCTAAAACTTTTGCTCCTTTTTCTATAATTTATACATACATAAGTATGTAAATATTTATTTTCACTTTCGTTTGTTAGCTTTAATGACAAATTGAATGCATGTGGTATGTATTCCAAAGCCTCGAACTTGTAGTTGTCGCACAGTGAGGCCGCCTCTGATAAGAGATTATTATTAAGCAGTACAACAAATTTTGAATTTTAGATTGAAATAAAAACGCGACCACATGATTCAGCAAGCACTTCATAAGTATACCATTTTCATAGAACAAAGATCTAGTCTAGCACATCCCATTTTTTTGTTCTTACATAGTATCAACATATCCACATTTTGGTGATAAAAATCTTCCGATTACGCGCGAAAAGTGATGAAAACTGATTTGTGATAGAAATATTCTAGTCAATGCTCAAAATTCCACGAGCAATATTTTTGAAAAACCCCCGTTTGAACAAGTCACTTTGAACCCATATTTTAAAACAAATGTTGCTCCATTGCTAGTGCATGCCGGATTGTTGGGCAGTACTCTCTGAGAGCAGGAGTCAGAGTCGAGTGGCGAACCTTCTGGCTGTCTGTTGTGATTGCAGCTTTTCGATGTCGCAGATTCGTTGCGTAGATGTACGTTGTTTGCTGCACAGAGGCGTGTGCGCAGTTTGGCCGCAACAAAGTAATGATCCGAGTCGATGTTGGGTCCTGGGACAGTACGTACATCTAAAACACTAGAAGCGTGTCTTCCACCTATCACAACATGATAGATTTGGTTTCGCGTTTTTCCATCAGGAAATAGCCAGGTAGCTTGGTGTATTTTCTTATGCTGGAACTTGGTTCCACGTTTCGGACCTCGGCGAAGTCGATTAGCTTCTGTCCGTTACCGGATGTTTCGTAGTGGAGGCTGAATTTTCCAACTGTTGGACAAAAAATTCCCTCCTTGTCCACCCTGGCGTTGAAGTCACCAAGCACGATTTTTTTGTCGTGGTGGAGCAGCGCTCATAGGCACGTTCCTGGTGTTTATAGAAGGAATCTTTGGTCGCATCGTCCTTCCCTTCCGTTGGGGCGTGGGCGCAAATGAGCGAGATGTTAAAAAACTGCGATTTAATGTGGATTATTGCGCGACGCTCGTCCACCGGAGTGAACGACAGTACTTGGCGACGAAGTCTCTCTTCCACAACAAATCCAACACCGAATTTACGCACCTTTACATGGCAGCAGTAGTAGACGTCGAAAAAAAAGTTTTTCCTGCTTTGCCCCGTCCATCGCATCTCTTGAATGACAGTGATGCCAGCCTTTACTCTCACGAGGACTCAACCAGCCTAGAAGAGGCACCTTCCCAATTAAGGGACCGGACATTACAGGTGCATGCCGTCATATCTTTATCCTTAGTTCGTTTGCAAGGCTGGCGATCAGTACAGGAAGTTCTCATCCGAGGCTTAGTTGGTGTTTTCATTGGGGCGATTTTTACATCGTGGGTCCCAAACCCAGCGCGAAACCAGCTATCCTGGAATGCTTTGCCTTTTCATGTTAGCTCGCTCTAGAATGGGTATTCGGAAGCTACCCAAAGGATACTTGAGCTAATCCCAGATGAATGGTGATCAGTAACTTTCCTGACTTGCGTGGACTTCTGCATATGGAACTATTTTGTGTGTGGTAGAATGAATTATATTTTCATAAAGAAATTATTGAACTTAAATAATAAGGAAATAAATTTTCAAAATCGGTTAATAAGTCCCTGGCACTTAACGCAGTGTACGAGTATATCAAGCGGCTCGACATCTATGTGTATGAAACCGATAAATCGACCGAATTTCTCTACCTACTACTTTCTCAAGTGGATTTTACTCAGTTTTGTTTAAGATTCTTGCGTAGTATCGGATAACTCTTCTCAGATAGTTTCTAAGTTTATTTCATATATAAAATCCAAAAAGCAAATACTAGTTTCTTAAAAATCACCTATTATTACTTTTCTGCTTATGCTTGTTTAATATTCCATCAAAAAATATACAGACTTTTGGCCATCTACCTTTCTGAAGTGGCACCACTGTGCATTGCCTTACCGTCCTCCATATTAAATTTAATACATATCTTAATAAATACATATATTTGACTTATATTTACAAACTTTAGTAATTACTTTGGCGTTATCTTTCCCTGCTTTTGCTGTTCCCTTAGCTGTCGCTTATAATTATCCTCCCCCGTGTTAGCAGCTGTTGTTGTAGCAAAGTTATTGTTTTCGCTTTAGTCTTGTTCACTTATTGTTTTCAATGCGATAGTATGAAGGAAAATTGGTGTAAAGTAATTATATTAAATATTTGAGTAACGTAGTTGATGAAGCAAAAGTGCAGTGACGAAATAGATGGGTACCAAGTAGGAATATCAATCGTGGGCTCGCAGAATTGTCCCAGTTGTCGAGTCGAGTTTTGTAGTTGCTTAAGAAACATATGAGGCAGAATCATCCTTTGAATAAAAAAAGAGCAAATACGGAAAGGAATGTGAGTTTCTTTCAGCCTCAAAATATATGCCTTTAACTTTCAAGTTATTGTTTCAAATATGTATCCACTAAAGCACATAACTATTGTCCTTTATTTTATTACAAATGAAATAATTTTCACTTTAAATAAATAAAAATATATTTATTTATTTCATGGAGAGCTTCTCGAACCGCAGTTAAGCAATTTTTTCTGGTTCAGTAGTTGGAAAATAATGAATGGTTAAATCCCTGAATAAATCCTGCGACCTTGGAGAGTAGTAACGATATCCAGATAACATATTTATGTATTTCCAAAAAATGATGACCTTCGATGCTGCTTCAAAGTCTTATGGGGCTCAAGAGTGGGGTATGGATAAATATGAAACAGTCGAGCAACTTCAGTATGTCTTTATAAAAAATATATGTTTTTTACCATCCAGCACCCCTATTTATATGATTCATATAGAAACAAAAATGCAATCATTATTTATCCATGCCCTTCGTGCCCATATTATATTTGTTTTGGGTTGCCCGGGTTTGCCGTTTAATAGACTACTACGTAAACTTGCTGAGGAAACGGTGTGTAAAAATACTAACTGGGTTTAAAACTGACTTAGTCTCGCTAAAAAAGAAATATGAATGTAATAACTGAGTTCGCCTTGTTAAAAATTAATTTTAATTTTACGCGTCTTCCTGTTGCGCCACATTTATACGCATCTACAATTTTATACGGCCTCCAAGCGGCAGATGGCTTTTATGACGACATTTTTCATAGCAGCAATAGCAGCTAGCAGAGGTTTATCATTGCCTACAGAGGGGTGACCGCTATAGACAACTACGGGACTGTAGAAATTGAAACAATTTACAACACGAGTTTTAAAAAATGAAATTTTAAAAGTCGAGCCAAGAAGAGCCGAGAGGTTTGGTAACTCCTAAACACTCAGGCTTAAACGCCCATTGTATTTAAAGCTTAGGAGAGTTAAAAGTGGATGGTCAAGGTGGAAAGGAGATAAGTAAAAGAAGAAACAAATAAAAGTAGAGAAATAAAGGTAGTTAGTTCCACCTGTGAGAAATTTCCAGATTTTTCGGTAAATCTGGAAATATCCTCCTGTTTGTGAGAACGATTTTACTCGTTCTCATGACATCGGAACTCAAAATTCGTAGCTTTGCTCTAGCAAATGCGGGATACTCAATGAGAAAGTGCTCAGTGCTATCCGCCTCCACTAAGCAAGATAGGCAAATCGGGTCCTCAATGATTCCTGTCATATGTTGACCCCATCAATTTTGTCCTATAATAATACCGACCATTAACCGAACAGTCTTTTTTTCCAAATCTTAGAACAAAGTCCGACAGTTATCTGTTCGGTCTTGTCCCAAAATACTTTGCACTTCTGCAGCGTTGTAGATCGGACCATCGCTCTTGTTATAAATTCCATACATAACCGCTGACGCACTTTATGATTCCTGCAGAACTGATTTCGATTATTGGCTCTGGTCTCTATGGGGGAACCGCTGATTCACAGTTGGTCAATTCATCGCGATTTTTATTTTCTAGATCCCCGAAGTGTCCTGAAACATATATAAGTACAATCTTATTCCGCCTTGCAACAGTATTAAGTTTCTGCTTAAATTCTTGAACAATATTTGAGGTTTGCTTTGAGTACAGTCTGATTGTCACTGAAGACTCCAATCTGTTTCCCGCTCCATTTTTTCTCAATTATTTATTCTGCTACTTTCAGCATGGCAAAAATTTCCATTTGGAAAACAGTTGCCATTCCACCCATAGCGTAGTGATACTTATTACTATCGTTTAGTATCATCCGGCTCCAGAACCTATGTTTTTCATTCTTGAATCCATCGGTAAAGAAAATATTCATCAAGCCTCTTTGAATGTACTCTGGATTACTCCATAGCGCACGCAATGGAAATTTGCCGAAGGCTCTATGGCATTCTAGAAAGATCTTCAATGCGCGATCCACTTTCATTGAAACGTGTGTTTCCCAAGGCAGTTTCTTATCCAAGATTACTCCTAGATATTTAACTTTCTCAGTGAGACTGAGTGTCACACCTTTCAGTGCTGCAAAAATAAGTCCATCCAATATCCGTTTTCTCGTGAATAAGACTAAGGTAGTTTTATACGGATTTTATCCAGAATTCTCTGCATTTTCATGCGAAGCCTTCTTAGAAATGTATCTGCAAGTGCACAGACATTGTCCGCATATGCTTGGACACGAATTGCGAGTTCCTGCATCTCCGTTAGCAGAGAGTCTTCGACGAAGCACCCCAACAGCGGAGAAAGAACACTCTCTTGGAGGCATCCTTGCTTGGCCCTGACGGTAATTATTTCGTCCCTGTTCTCACCTGCATTTAGCAGCCTCTCAAAGAGCATGGAATGTATCCATTTTACAATGGTTTGACAACCCTGGCTTTAAGTCAGGTGCGGTAGGTATGACAGGGGTTTCAAGTAATCGCACCCTTAACCGACGATGCCAATATTGATCATACTTGTTAAAAACAATATTGGGCAATTGGGGCATAAATTCTTTTCATTTTTTTTGAAATCTTTCACTATTATTTTTGCCTAGTATATTAAAAAAAACTTTCATTATTACTCTTGAATGCTTGCAGAGCTTCAACTCAATTAATTTTTTGAGATATATTGTAGAATAACTTTCAAATTCATCTCAAGCTCTAACAATTGGTTTGCGAAATATACGCATTTGAATCCTTCTTTTGAAATCTCCCCAGCATGAAGGCCAGTCTATCAATAATACCATATTTTCTTTCAAAATTTTTGCAATTACGTACTTACATTACTACAGTTTTACATGAATTTTCGTCCATAATTTCCCCCAAATTGTATACTACCCTTTTCCTAAAAATGATTTCCGTTAATTTCTGTAGGGCAGGCCCAGTTACAATAGAAAAACGATTGCCTTATGTTGCATATCTCGAGTAGGACTCAAACACCCACCGCGTGGTCAGATTGCCAATATTCCAATCACACTAATATGGGGCGGACGAGCAGGTTTAGGGTACTCAAATATGCAAACATTCAAATCTCTGAAGATTAGAATGGGGTTTCCATGTAAACAAGCATTTGTACTTTTCAGGCTATGCCAAGTGGTGCACCCACTCCACAAACAAGTACGCATTCGCACAAAAACTTGTACAATATACATACAGAATATATATATGTACCGGGTGGACCAAAAACTAGTATTGTTGGACGCAATTAATGAGACCCAATTTATCTTGGTACACTATACAGGGTTAATGGGAAAGTTGGCCTTGATACTTAAAGATGCTACAATATTATTTAGGTAATTTCTGGATATATGGCGTGATATACAAAATTTAACCATTTCCGCGATATTTGTTTTTAATGGTGATATAAAAGAATATTTTGTTTTTGGCAAGTAATACACATATAATTTTTATTAATAGTAGTTCAAGGTGCTGATTTTTTAGTTAAAGTACGTCAATTAACAATGACTTAAGTAACGAGGCAATTTGCCATTGCTCACAAACAGCAACTAAAAAATAATGTCAACGAACGCCTATATTCTCTCCAAAGACGCTTAAAACGCACAACGGAAGCAGACCTTATGAGAGAGAATAGTTTCTTAAAAAAAGTGAAATTATCAAATGAAAATTGTTTGCTAGCATCCTTTTATACGTATTTAGTGCAATTGGAGAACGCTTCTTAACAATGTCTAAAAGTTGATGGTAAAAAAAAAATAATAATAATAAAATATATAAAATTTGAACCAAGGCCTAATCGTGAAAAGGGGCTGCTTGATTATTTTGAGTTTTCAAACTATAATTTTTCACTAAAAGTTTCCTACTTTGCATCATTCGATGGACTCGAGAAGTTCGCTTTTCAATGATTCCGTTGCATAGTACAGCACTCAGACAACATTAAGTACATTGTGCTATATTTGGACTCTCTTTTAATTTTCTTTAAATTTACCCGACCTCCAAAGAAATCTGAGTAGATCTTGTGGTGCCTAGGAGCCGAGGTGGTAGCTTCTTAACACATCAGTGCGAAAGATCTCAACCCTGATTCGAGCAAGGGCGGGGCAGACGCACAGAAAGTGGTCCGCCGTCTCATCTTCCTCTCCACAAGCTGGGCAGAGCGCACTGTCCCACCTTTTTTATGTGCTTCGCCCACAGAAAGTGGCTAGTGATCAGTCCAACCAGCTGCCAGCAGTTTCTTCTGCTTAGTGACAGGAAGATTTGCGACAGTCGGTCGTACATGACTTGTAATATTAGTTTAGTCCATCTGCAGCCTGTCTCGGTCTGCCAAGCTCGCTTGTGGGTTGTAGTAACCCATTTGCTAACTGCGGCTTTGACGGCTGCAGAAGAAAGTGGCAGAACGGGCTCCGGGCCAAAGAAGGTGGCCTCAGAACCCATCCTAGCTAAGGAGTAAGAGGTCCCGTTACCCACGATATCCACGTGTCCCGGGACACATGTTAGCCTCAGGCTATTATGTGTACCGACATAGTCCAGCCTAGATTTACAGGACTCGACCACCCTTGAAGTGGTTGGGAGGCTGTGTAAGGCCAAGAGCGCAGCTTAGCTGTCACTGCAGACACATATTTGCATAGATTTGGCTGAGGTTGAACAATGAACTATGCCAAGGATGACTTGGCGACCGATTACAGCTTTTTGTCAACAGAGCATCGGTAAGGGTATTTCAGCTCTAATTGTTTCACACAATATTTTTGTCCTTTGTTAATTTTTGATAAAACTGGCTTTTTCGCTGGAGACCTACCTTTAAGGTAAACTGCAAGAAGCTTTTCGCATACCACTTCAACGCTTGCGTAAATTTCATGTCGCTGCTCTAAGTTTTATTTATTTCTCACTACAAATTGATCGTTGAAGCAAATGCTCTGGGTAATGCTCTAAATCCGAACAGTTGCCGTTCTTCTAGTCCCTTGTTTCTTTTTCATAGGAGTGTGCACCCTATATTTTATCTTCTTCGTTTTTAATAAATTTATCACTGCTTAATTAGTATGGCCTATCTTTCTAGCAATCTTTCGTTTGAAAATCCAGTTTTCATTTAAGTTAAAATTATACACTTTGAATACATTTTGAAAAGGCTAAGGCAGTTGAAAGTAAAGTTTCGTAAGATAATTGCAGGACAGATGGCAAGATTACTTGAAAGGCTTTCGTGATTTTAACGCACAGTTTTACTTCTACAAACAAGCCATTACGTTCACCATTCGTTGAGTTATTGGTTTATTGGGCAGTATCAAGGTGTATTCTTCTCTTTGTGGTTATTGTACATGGAAGCATACATATATAGGTGCCATATGCAAAAACGTGGAATACTGGAATGAAAGAAAGTGTGAATGGCATATTTGATTATTTTAAATCGGAGGGTGTCACTTTTGCTAAAGAGAGATTCCGTGTCAAACGATCTAAGTGTTTTTGACATTGTCGTACGCATTTGAATATAACTCGAAAAGTTGATGGACTCTCACTAAGAAATTTCAGGTATTACTGAACATTGACTCAGCTATTGATGAAAAAAATATTTAAGAAAAAGATTTGAGGTGGGATTTAATATTGAATAGAAAAATATTTCCAAGAATTAAAAAAAATATATTATATATATAAAAAAAGATAAAAAAAAATTACAAAAAAATTAAAAAAATTGGAACATAAATAATAACATTTTTTTTTACTTTTTTAACCGAAATTATTTCGCTTTAAAAAACTCTGCATCAAAATTTTCAACGTTTATTAAATCTCAAACATTTTAAGGTGTTTTTCTTAGTTTAATTCTTATTGAAGTCAAATCTGCAAATAATCAAATTTATGGAAAGTTTCACAGGAATGATCAAACAGAAATTTTTTCTCCAAATGTTTGTTTTTGTAAAAATTGTATTTTATATTAAAAATGAAATAAAAAAGTGCGTGTAGCGTAGTACACATAACAGAAGTGAAACTTTCAATTTCAGACAAAGAAAGAGGAAGAGACCCGAGAGAGAATGAGAAAGAAAGAGAAAGAATATATACCTAAATAAATTCACAACATTTGCAGAGAATACCAATAGACAAAATTTACAAAAAACGGAGAAGGGTCGACCGGTGTAGGTCACAACCGGTCACAAACCGGGCAAAAACGCGCACTACTCCGAGCGTTTATCACTATCACAAATGCAGCGATTCCAGGACCGCAGCAACGTCACAAATTACCGCAAGGCAATACCAATAAATCCGACGCCGAAATGGATAGCACTTTATAGTACGCACAAGCACTAGCCAGGAAACGGCAATAAGCGTCAAAAAGTAGGCAACAAAAAAAACAAGGCCAAAAAAATTGGGACCAAAAAACGCCCCAAACAGTGGGCACCAAGGAAATATAACGCCAAAAAGTAGGCACCAAAAATAGATTTCCTAGTTTGCGCCAACAAACAAGCGCCAAAAAGTAGGCAGTGTTATTTCTCATTAGAAATTAGCAACGACAAGAAAAAACTCAGAAAAAATAGTGTAATGTGTATCTTAGATATATATAAAGTATAGCTCTCTCTCTCTCTTTCCTCTATGTTATATCTTTTTTCTCTCTCGCGGAACGAAAATGCCTAAAATAGATTTCCTAGTTTGCGCCAACAAACAAGCGCCAACAAACAAGCGCCAAAAAGTAGGCAGTGTTATTTCTCATTAGAAATTAGCAACGACAAGAAAAAACTCAGAAAAAATAGTGTAATATGTATCTTAGATATATATAAAGTATAGCTCTCTCTCTCTCTTTCCTCTATGTTATATCTTTTTTCTCTCTCGCGGAACGAAAATGCCTAAAACGTTGCATGGCCTTGAAATTTTACTCTCCGTTTTCGCTCGTCCATCGACGCCTAAAAAGTTTCACTTCAAAAATTTTGTTAATGCTAAAAAGAAAGTGGGATAATTCACTTTGAAAATCCTTTAACAAAATTTTCATTGTAGAACGTCGAACGGTTCGGTCTGTTAATGTCGCTTCGTTAACTGCGTCACTGCTTATTAATAAAGGTATATTTTTAGTAAAATTTTGCATTTCAACACATAACTGACAATAGCCGAACTCCAAAAAATTTTAAGAGGAACCAACAAGTTCAATGATAAGTAATCCGTGACTGCTAATGTACTTATATAACTTACAATAGAAAAATTTAGTATTAGAAAAGTATTCAGAGCATGAAATAATATTTGAATATAAATTTCACGTATTCGTGACTAGTTTTGTCCTTTACTTCTAAACTCTTTTCAACCGTAATTAAAATGACGGATTTTGTTCCGCGATTTCATGCTACTGACTGACTGACTGACTGCCAAGAGTTTGAGCGGCAAAAGCTATCAATGTCAAAAGAACATTCGAATGAAAAAGATACCCACCCTGTAAATGAATCTGTACATGCCAACAGCCATACAAATGTACATATAAAGGTAAAGGCACACAAGTGACATGCTCTCTCGCACCCTCATTTTAATGGCAACACACAATAGTCAGTGAGGCCTGTGCATGATGGGTCGGTTGGTCGTCAGTTGGCATCATCACTTCAATGCCACAGGCAATGCAGAAACGTTTCACCAAATGCCACGAAAGCACAAGTACGGTGATAAGTTTTTGGAGATGTTTTACAAAAGCTGTGAAAAGCACCACAGAGCGGCAGTTGCCAACAAGTTGGGTAGCTGAATATTACTATATATATAAATATATACAAGTAAAAAAAGAAAAAATGTCACGATGCCTTTGTGGTGTTAAGGCATCACTTCCACTACAGCTGCTGCCTTTGCCTTACCAACTGTCCTCAAATGACTATTTTTGTTGCTGTCATTGCTCGTCAGCACATGTACGTGTGTATGCACACACACTCACAAATTTAGGTATTTAAGTAAATTGTAAATTGTGTGTTTGTGCCTTTGCTTTTACCTTTTTGTTGTCCGCCTGTTTTTTGTTCAAGAGTGTTGCACTTGCGGCTAACAGCCATTATTAGGCTCGAACATTGAATTTAAATGGCCGAACATACATAGAGAGGTGTACGCGCAAAAGTTTGGAAAATGAGAAAAAAACTAAAGAAAATGGGAAGATTTGTGTGTGTCAATCATTCGAGGGTGAAGAGAAAAGGAAAAAAACCCGTTATGAGGTTGCAACAAAGTAGAGAAGTAAGAAATAGCGTTTGTTCTTATTTTTTTGCAGTACTCCGCTTTTAATATTTATTTGCTTACTTTGACTACTTTTTTCAAGCAATAGGTTTGGCCTTGCCAACTTTTTCAAATTTGTTAACTATTTTCTGGGAACTTTCGTATGTCACAGGTTCATGTTCTCTTCGTTTACACTTACACATATACCCAAATTTTTTTTGCTTTTCCAAATTTTTTTCTTTTCTGTTTCTCATTGTCAATTTCTTACCTTATTGCTTTACTTACTTTTGCTCTACTAACAACTTTGTTGTGTCTGTATTTGTTGTTGTCACTGTTAGTAGCCCCCGGAGCGTTTTATTAGAATTTAACTTTTCTTTTATTGCTGCTCTGTTTGTCAACATTACGCCCGCATTTTGAAACTTGTGTTCGCTGTACCTTTCATTTTCTGTAGGCAGCCTCTTTCTTTGATTGCCTCAAAAATTTACGCTTCCGTTGCCACACAAAATTCACAAGTACCAAGCTACTAATGTCCCTTGTTGTTAGAAAATTTTGTATGTCATACACCCCTACTTACTTTTTCTCCTTACGCTCATCGACAGCATATAAAAATTACATAAAAACCATTTATGCCACACAAATTGTGGTCACCTCACCACATGGCTAAGGGCGAAAACCAGTTTGTGCCTTGTAGACTTGCAAATTTGAGGTGCATCCCCTTAGGTGTTGTTCTAATATTAATGCCGGCATATGTGTGTATGTATACGAGTATATGGATGAGCAGGTACTCGTAAACTTGGTGTAGAGAAAGAAAACAAGAATGGTTGTTAAACTTGGCCGCTTTAGTGTTGGTTGGTCGCGTATACGCATTGGCTTACCCGGCGCGTAGGGTTTTGGTCGGTCATTGAGATTCTTTATTTTGGTAATTTTTATTTACAGTTTTTATATTTTTAAGAATTTCTGAGCGTCGAAAACTTCAAATTACTTTCAACTCTGCGAATTGGGAATTTTCGAACCATTTTACGCTTGCTGTTAATTTGAAGTATGGGCTAAGAAATACTAAATTTCATGTACATTCTTGTATGGCAATGCAATATTTTTTATTGAAAATACTAAATTTTACTACTACTATTTTATTGCACTTTTTTAAGTATACGTACTGTAATAATATAAGTACATGGAAAATAAAGGCAGTGAATTATTAATTATTAATTAAGTTGTGAAATCCAATATTTCATTAGGCATTCTTAATTGGAATAGCTCAAATTTCACATAACAGGTGGCGCTAAAGTAATCCTCCTATCAGAAAATGCTATAAATTTTGCGATTGGCCCCTAATGTCAGTTCTGTTTTGACATTTGTGTAGTAAACACATGCGAAATACACGTTAATAAACAATGTTACGCTACACTGCTCCAGAACGTTCGGTGGCTTTGGCACAACGTGAATTTCGTCGCAGATTTCCTCGCCGTCCAACGCCTACTGGTGAAACACTACGACGTTTAGCCGCGCGCCTCGAAGATACTGGCACAATATAAGATGCTGCCAGGCGTGGCAGACCCCGGAGTAGCCATTCTGCAGGGAATATTGCTGCTGTAGTCGAGGATGTCATGGAAGCGCCGTCGATATCGACCAGACGACGTGCCACGCAAATGGGTATCAGTCGACGGTCTTTACAGCGAATTTTGGTACAAGATTTGAAGATGTTTCCGTACAAAGTCCAGACGGTGCATCAGCTTTTAGCTGCTGACCGCCAATCGCGTCTAACATACGCTCAAGCCATCCTTAAGATGGAGAGGAAGATGATTTTTCATCAAAAATAATCATGAGTGATGAGGCCCATTTCCATCTTAGCGGGTACGTAAATAAGCAAAATTTACGCGTCTGGGGCACTGAAAATCCGCGTGTAACCCACGAAGAGCCTTTACTCCCGCTCAAAGTCACTGTATGGTGTGCTGTTTTCGCTGGAGGAGTCATCGGACCTTTTTTCTTCGAAGACGTCGTGGGTTTATGTCAACAAGCCTCAGACTCTTGCAGCTCTTAAAGACAATATCCGTCAAGAATGTGAGGACCTATCGCCGGAAGTTTTGGCCAAAGTGATGGAAAATGCCATAAAAAGGGCTCAAATGGCAATCAACTGTGGCGGCGGCCATTTACATGACATCATATTCTCGACTTGATGTAAAAAAAATTAAAAGACCAAATAAAAATAGTCCACAAGAAGAATCAAAGTTTTTCATTTTTTTTTTAAATTACAGCCAAAAAAACATCGCAAGGTTACTTTTGCGCCACCTTGTATATATAGGGTGATTCAATAGTATCAGATTTACGTCAGTTACCTTAGATTTTCCCTTGTAAGTTAAACACAATAAAATTCTTCTATATTATTTTTTCTTATTTCACCTTTCCTTTCTTTTCCACCTTAAATATTTTCTATATACTTTTTGCCAGTACAAATATAGATTTTTAATAATATTCATTCCGTACAGGAGGAAAGTTCAACTATTTTTTAAGTAATTTTTATTTAATTTACTTTTAGCAACATCCATCCATTATTTTCTCGGAAGATGATTAAACAATTTAAAGTTTATGCTCTTTGTCAAGGTAACATTTCACACAAAAAAAATTCTTTCCTGGATTTTGTTTGTTCCATTCAGTTGTGAATTACAGGGTGTAAACATTGGAGTTCAAAATAGAGGAAGTTCTGTACATTTTATAGTTTTTCTTTGATAAAGTCGAAAATTCAAGCCATCCGTATGAATGGTGTTTATGTTACCGTTACTGTAACAGCTACTTACGTGGAAATTGGTTTCACCGATTCCATTTAGTCGTTTTTGATGTTAAAGATGCACCTCTCACAGGCAGGTCCGTCGTTGTAAATGTCTATAAAATCACAGAAATCATCGAAACTCAACGGTATATTAGTAGTCTTACCATCGTCCAGAAGGTAAAGATCGACCATAAAACTGTTTTAAGTCATTTGCACAAAATAAAAAAATATAAGTAGTGGATTTCTGCAGCTTCAAGCTAATATATTCACTTTTCTTTGATATCCATATTCATTACTTAAAGTGAGTATAAGTATTTAGAAGAATTTTTCTAAATTTTGTAAATTTGAAACTTTAAACTTTTTCAAAAAATTAAATTGCTAAGAAACTGAAAAACTGAGTATGCAGCATTACTTCTTGAAATATAAAGTTTTAGGTGCATATGAGACTTCGGCGGGATCGACAAAGAACGCATTATGAATTCTCTCTGCGAGAAAGTCCGCCTCTACCTTGTGCAATATAGGTTACATAAATCTTTCGGTACAGTAAGCGTGCTGAGTATGCGAGGCAATTCGTTTTCGTTTTACTCCGTTTTACCACTCACCAGCAGATGTTTTGGGCTTGACAGATTTTGGTAAATTTTATGGAAAATTAGATCTGGCGCCTATGCAATATTTAGGGACAGCTTGAGAGTAAAAAAAATTCACTTTTATTTTGAATAAAATTTAATGAAACTTCTCCAATTTTTTAAACAACATGTCCCATTAGCTGCGTTCCATTCCTCAATACAAGTCTGGAAACGATTGTATGACCGGATCAAATGCCTGTTATTCATATTGACCATAACGGTATTAATTGCAGCCTTCAGCGAATAAATGGTGATATGAGGCCGCTCAACTACACCCCATACAAAAGTAATAGAGATTAAGGTCAAGGGAGATAGGTTTGGTTTTTGTAATCGCTTCCCTGTTCTCATGTGTGCTCTGGCATAAACTGTCTTCTGCGCATAACGTAGATTTTATACCGGAGATCTTCATAGACAACTCGATGGATAAAACTCTCAGAAACATTAAGCTCCTTCATTGGTTTTGAATATGAAGCGTCCTCGTCATTGATCCCATGCACTTGTTGAATACATTTTGCAGATCGGACAGTGTCAGAACGGCCCTCGTGTTTTTGGAGTTTTGCAACAGATTTTACATCGACTTCACGGAGAACCTTCTGAACGAATGAACAGGCGCACATAAGAAAGTCAAAGGTTTATAAATCAGGGTGACTTGCGACGATAACTGAATGTATCTTCATTACTCGATTGAAGTTGTATTCCTCCATGTCTTATCTGAAAAAGAGCAAAAGGAAAAATTATGGTTTCGGGAAGTTATAGCCGCATATAAGAATGTAATCAATCGTGCTCAGTCTAATTTAGAACAAAATTGGTTAATTTGATTTACTAATTTTGCACTACCTTGTATTTTGTTATAAAGTAAACAAAATGCAACTGGAACCATGAGTTGTATAGTCTTTTGAACAGAAAACTTTATATTGTCTTACCTTCTCTGCATTGGAAATATCAAATGAATAAAAACTACTCGGATATTCCTTATTCACACCTGCTTACCTAGTAGAGGCGAGAGGAGAGGCTTGGCTAGATGTTTTTTTCCTGTTATTTTTGTGGCTTTTTGTTTGTTCTGATTGAAAATTTTGGTATTTTTAAGCTTAGTACAAAAGTAGACAGCTCTTGGGAACAAAAATGAATAGTAAGCATAAGTTGAAATAAACAAGAAATGTCTTAGGAACGGAAATAAAAAGCAAGTAGTTGTTTCTAAACAAAAAAGATATAAGCAAAGCTCTACAATTATATCAGTTCAACAGCTGATTGTGACAAATTCTCCAAGCTCCGATTGATATGCCCAACCTTTTATATTCGCTCAACCGTTATATCTATACTTTGAGCTTAACTAAAATAACTCAGGTACTTTGAAATTCAATAAAAAAAAAAAAATAATAATAATGCGTATTTTTGCTTTTTATTTGTGAATGGCATTGGTTAATTCCTTCATTCAAGAAATACATAAGCAAGAATAAATGCGCAACATTTTCCCAACCTCTCCAATTATATAAATTAATTAAAAGAATACAGTTATGTTGATGGCTTGTTTGACTTCTAACCATGCTACCCGAAAATATGCAGACTGAAATTTGCTCCTTTGTGTCATGCGATACTTTTACGAAACTTAATTAAATTCCCAGCAAATGTAAATTTCACACCTCCAGTTCAACAGCTGAGTGAATGCGCACGAAATTCATTGAACCCTGTGAAGGCAGAGGGCAAAAACAATGCTGGCTGGTATGCAGTTGAAACTGTAGCCACACAAGGCGCTTAGTCGTGTGACTTTCGTGCACGGAATGCCATAAATGCCGAATGGTTAGCAGGCTTTTGTCGTTGTGATGTAAGGAAGGAATTTGAAGAGTTGTGATGATGGCGTAGTTGGGCGAAACAAAGTTGCGAAAATGCATGCGAGTACACACGTAAACTAGGTGATAAAAGCGCTGATTGTGGAAAACAATTTCTTGAAAATGAAGGTATACTAAATGGCAGTGCTATAAATTTTGTTCTACTTTTTACAAAGTTGCGATGGAAATGTGAATTTTTCGATTTCTACAAATAGGTTGATTGAAAGTAAGAAATCACAAATAAAGTAAATAAAATAAGTAAAAAATGGTAATTTTTAAGTTAAATTCTTTCAATTAGTAGTTGCAATCGCCCTCAATTTTAATAAACTTTTCTTATGCCAATAATAATATTATATTAGTAATAAAATAAAATTAGTAATATTAGTTCTATACTGTCCTTGTAGGGATTTTCCGTAAGCTCTGCATATTACTGTTGTCAGTTTTTTGTTAAACTGTCAAGGAATGCGGCACACGCTTTGCGCATTACTTTTCCATATGCAACTCATCATGAAAAATAAGAAGAATTCGTACATCTGGCATACTTATATACCTACACTGCCTTATATAACTGTAGCACAGATACTTATAGACAAGTTTTTACTATTTATTTGTTTCTTAACTGATTTAAATTTTGTTTATTAATATATTGTTAATTCTCTTAGAAGAACCATATATGAGTAAATAAAAGTTTTAAACTTTGTGTAAACTAAAAACAAAAAAAAAAAACAAAATTAGCAAATATTTATCAAAATCTCTTACTTTTTAATCAGAGTTTTGAGAAATATCTTGAGTAAGCAGTTGCGTATTAAACTCTGATTTTTATCATTTTTTTTTTTTTGTTGACGGTGTTTATTCCATATAAAAAAATGTCATGAATTCCTTATATGGAGTAAACGCACAAGACCACCAGCAAAAAGATTTTAAAAATCAACGCGATTTTTGAGTTACTTTTAATTGGTACTTTTTTATTTCAAAATTAAAGTGGCTAGAAAATTGCATACCCGAGAATTGTCTAAGAGTTTTTATTAAAAAGTGAGAATTTTTTTTAAACCTGTTGTATTTTTTTCACTTTCATCCAAATTTCAAACTTTGATTTATATACAAACTCATAGAATATAAAAATACATTCTCAAAAGTTTCAATTTGGGTAAAATTTTCATCAATTTTTTTAAAACTTTTCACGAAGTTCCAAATCTGCACTTCTATCGTTTTATAGGATTAAATAGGAAGCAAACAAGATGTCACAACTTCCATTATGGCAGTCCTCAATACCTCTGGTATCAGACATGTATTTAAATCTTGAATCTTTACAAAGAATGTCATACAATTGCTCAATAAGTTCTCTTGTTGTTGTACTTTTTGACGTCCACTAAATCAGCTTCAGATCTTCTACGGTCACGTTTAAGCACTAAATCCGATCAATGCATAGTTAGAAATGAAGGAGCAGAACCCTTTGACACTTTTACTATTTCCTTTATAAACTTTTATTGCTGATAAACTTTTCAAAACCAAAATCCCAATGGCACAAAAAAAAACGCTGAATCTTCAACTTCAAATGCCTTATAAACAGAGAATGAATTGCCGAATCGAAATAGATAGATTTTATGTGTGCAAATGAAAGATAAGATATTAAAATGGCACATGATTTTTGATTATTCTGCTGGTTAGTAAGTACCGCTGGCAATACTATTACACCGACCTGCAGTGGATATTTATTTTTTCAATAAATAGTACGCTCATGCAATCCCATTTTTTTGTTTTTAGAGAAACTATTAATTTGTCACCATAACTCTTTTTAACTATTACATAAAATTTTATATACGAGTATAAATACATATATGAAAGTTAAGTCAAAAATAAATGCATAGCATAAACATTTGTGCCAATAATATTTCATATGTGTGCGTGAAAACAACTGTCAAATGCTTATATCGTTGGAAAGATGCATAAATTCTCATTTATATAAGCACAAGCGTCAAGGTAACTAGACACACGCGACTATTAGACTCGCGAGAGTTATATAAAAATAGCTGTTGTTATGCAAAGCAGAGAAAAACAAACAAAAATTGGATGAATGAGGACACATGATTCGAAGCTGATACCTGTCCGTAAAACTGAAAGTGAGACCTTCTCAAGCGAGAAATATATAAAAATAAAAAAGGTGTTCCTTTTAACGTGATTTTGGAGCAGTAAACATGATTTCTTGGCATTGGTACCCTATTAGTACTTTTTAGAGAATAAACAAGGAAATTTTCCAAAACAAGTAGTAAAGGATTAATCCCTTTGACATAATTTTGAATAAATTGTATACATTTGTCGCCTTTTTTACTCTGTAAGTTATATAGCGTGTCTTTCAAGAGACTGAAGACTTAAAATGACATCAAGAAACAGAAATATTGCTGGAATGAATTTTTTTTCTTATTATCTGGTTGATAATTTCATGGGATTTATTTTTTGGATATGATATCGGGCGTATGCCCGTCGCGGCTACGAATTACATGGTCCATTCGATCAGACAAATTTTTTACTATTTTTTCCAATAAGTCCGAATAATAAATCTAAATGAGCAAAATCAGCAAAAACTTTACGCAAATCATGGCCATTTGGCTGCAATTCTTGCACGAGCTGTATTTTATAGGCCCGTAAGCTAAGTCGAAGGACAAAGACCAACAAGTTGAGAGCGACGACGAATCGACATTTCGGCGTATTATTCAATGCTTCGCTATATGAAATTCACGAACGGATATACTTTTTTTTCTCTTTTTAAGTAAATTTCCACAGCCATCCTCTGGCGTTAAACGATTCATCGATATCTATATTGCTCATATAGTTAAAAAAAAACACCCGATATATGTATGTACTAGAAATCCAAAGACTAACCCTTTCCCGTCCAACCGAAGCGAAGGGCGTAGTCAGTCTGGTCCGCAGGTAATTTCTGTTCTGGCACAAGGGTTTCTTAAGTGTCAAGATCTAAAATTATTCAGCTACTGAAAAAATGCTGAAATCAGCTGAAAAATAATTTCAGGTATACCACCATAAAATATTTATTGAAACAATAGGGCAATTTTTTCACAAATTCAAATACAGTAGGTTCTGTTTTTATGCGGTAGATACGTTCCGCTAGAAACAGCATAAAAAAGCTACTAGTTCTATAGTAAAACTATAGATACGTTTCAAAAGTGCTAAAACCGCATAAATCTGGAATAATCGCATAAAAAAAGGGTACTAGTCCCATATTATAACTATAGATACGTTCCATAGACCGCATGAATCTGAAATCTATATATATAAAAAGAAGTTACATTTCCTTGGTAATCTTATAACTCAAGAACCTCCGAACCGATTGACACAAAAATTTCAGAGTTCTTTTCTATTTTTGAGGAGGTAGTTTGTGTGAAGTTTGATTGAAATTGGTGCAGCCGTTTCTGAGTTACGACATTTTATGTGAGTAATGGCTTCCTCTCATACGAAATGCCTGTATGGGAAAAACAACAACAAATACACAGCCGCTTATGAGCGTTTCTGTTGTACTGTTGTGGTTGTAAGTGTATTATGTTTATAATAATTTTGGACGAAAATATAAAAAAAACTGGAGCATTCAAGGAACTGGAAAAACATTTTTAACTTTATTTATTTTAGCATAATTTATTTAGCGTAAAAAATTGAAATGGAAATTAAAGAATCAAAGTTTAATTACAAGTTTTTATCGGCTCTTTCACCTTACCTGTATATACATATGTTAGGTGACCACCACAATCAAATTTTAAAAAAGTACAGAAAAGGCTAGTGTGACATCTTTAGAAAGTATGTTGAATGGAAAAAATCAACTAATTCAACTGTTTAAACATTTTACGAGTTCTATAAAGAAAACTTAGTATGAAAAATTTCTTGCGATATAAAAAAAAAAAATTTATGTATGGTGGTGCGAAGCCCATTGGGAAATGCTAGTAATTAAATAAAATCTCATAAACAAAATATTGTATTTTTGAAAATTATATAATATCTTTATTTAAGAAACGTCAGAATCGAAAAATAAATTTAAGTCAGAAATAGAATCAGACAATACCCACATGTTGCGCGTTTGTTTACGATTTGGGGTAAAATCACTTTCGTCACTTGAGGAAATGTACACGTCTGATCTGGATAGTTATGCAGGCGGTTCCATACTTGTAGGGTTAGCATTTTTGATATAATCTGTGATGAGTTTTTGCTTAGCTGGTTTAGAATCTTGTTTATATGTACAATTCCCGATAGGTCGACATGCATTTTTAATTAAAAAAAAAAACCGCACTATTTCAAAACCGCATAAAAAAAAGCCGCATAAAAACAGAACCTACTGTACCTAAATTCATATATCAAATACCAAAAAACAAATCCAGTTAAGTCTAACAAATTAAGTCCTCATCGTTATTTCGCAATTATTTTACTTTACTTGCGAATGAAATGAATACGTACAAGGTCATATAATTATGTTTTTGCAGAGCTTTTCTACTAAATAGAAGAAAAATATTGAAGTGATGAAAATTTTTATTTTGAGCTTTTCGCGCTCCACTGCTTGCCAGTGTATATTCTACAGCTCCCTAGTTCACAAGTGTCAAATATGATTGATGTACGACGGCATTTGAAAAATTATAAATTTTCCAAAAGGGTGATTAATTCTGAGAATAATAAAATTTTTTAATGAAGAAAGCAAGCAAGATTTAAGAGCACTTCAAGTACATCAGAAAACATTGAGAAATGCATTTAATTTTAATGTTATATAACTTTGTAAGGAACATTTTTGGTTGTTAAATATATCCATTTACACGTCACGAAAAAGATTTGTTAAACATTTTCGGTTGTACACGTCAATTACTAAGCAAGTGCTTAAGGTGCTAGAAATTATGGCTCAAGTATTGTGAGGTCGGCGTTCAAGAATGAGATTCATAAATTAGTTTCGGTGTGAAGATTTTTGTTGTCCTATACAATGAATTTTCTTTAAATTAAAAGAATGTTTAATAACTCTTTGAGTCCAAGAATGTATTGAAAAAACACTGTTGAAGAATCTCAAACAGGAGAACTGAGATTTTTTTAAATGAGTGCAAAAAATCCAAACCAGCGCAATGGCTCTTCTTTTATTTTGTACCGAAAGATACCAATACCAATAAAAAATCTAATTTATACTCGATTTTTACATTTTTACAGTTTTACTCTCCCTATTGTAAGTCGTACGATTTATATGAAAACGAAATTTGTGATGTACTTGCTTCAGTATATCTGAGCGCGTGGCTCCTTCAATCGTAGTGCACCGCTAGTTCTCCAAAATGTCAAAATGTACTTGGTTTTCTAGATATAAAATCTCAGTAGTGTGATTGCGCTACTTGGGACTCAAACGGTTAAATTTAATACTAGAATTTTACTAATTTACTTTATTTTTTTATGAATTAGTAAAATAAAAGTGGCTATTTCCTCTGAACTTCATCTTAAAACTACGATCCGATAACGAGCACACATCTTTGAATAAAACAGTGCTGCAACTTTACGAATTTCCAACGTATGCCATTCGAATTCAGTGATAAGTTTTCCATAGAATCCTACAATGAATTCAGGGATAAAGATAACTGAGCTTTCATGTTTTTATTTAATAATAACGGCTTGTACTCAGACGAAAAAAAAGGCGAGTAAGAAAGGCGTGAGCTAGATGTACTCGAAGTATACCTGGGCAGGAATGATGCCAAAAAATTTTATCAGCAAGTCAAGCATCTGACCGAAGGTTACAAGCCCAGATAATCTTCTTATAAAGATGAAAATGGAAATTTGGTTAATAATACGAAGCTGATACAGAGATTATGGAGAGAACATTTCTCTAAATTGCTGGCTGGTGATAGTGCTACCAATACTGCCGCTAGGGAAATGAATCCGGTACCACATATTGAAGACGACGGGGTGGATATTCCCCCACCTAGCTATGATGAGGTCAGTGTCGCTATCCAGCGACTGAAGAACCGGAGCAGATGGACTCCCAGCAGAACTGTTCAAGGCCGGCGGCAATGGGCTGATTGGCTGCATGGATCAGCTTATTAGTAAAATATGGCTAGAAGAAAGATTCTCCAATGATTGGAATCTCAGGGAGTACTTTGTCCTGTGTTGAAGAAAGGTGACCTACTATATTATATGCTCCTACTACCGGAGGATCAGTAATATCTAATATAAGGTTCTATCGAGCGTATTGTGTGAAAGACTAAAACCAAATGCCAGCTTACTGATTGGACCTTATCAGTGTGGTTTTACTACTACCACTACACCAAATTCTGGAAAAAAGTCCATGGAAAAGATAACCACATAACGCAACATCTCTTTGCCGATTATAAGGCTGCTTTCGATAGCTCGATAAGGGATCGCCTATATGCCAAAATGTCTGACTTCGGTATTCCCGCAAAACTGATCCGAATTTGCAAAATGATATTGAGCAACATATCCATCTCTGTCGAGGTAGGAGTGTCCTCTCCGAACCATTCAATACCAACTTTCTCATGTAAGGGGTACTGTGGAGAGCCGGTGTTCATCGAAATGACACTATTTCATGTTGATGGCATTGACATCATAAGCAGAGGTTACCGCAGCATTTTCCGCTACCGAAATAGAGTCAAATAGAGTGGGTCTAGCGGTTAACTAGGGCAGACGAAGCATATGCTGTCCACTAGGAAAGGTATACGACGTTTTATCTTATTTATCTTCGCACCGCCGTCACAACAACAAACGATGTTAGCCTGGAGATAGGTGTTCCTGTGGTCTCAGTAAGCAAAAGCTTTGCACAGACCTCTCTCGTGCGACAAAGCTAACACTCTACAAGACGCTCATTTTGCCCGTGCTACTCTATGGCACTGATGCATGGGTCGTGTCGCAGACTGATGGAACAGCTCTTGAGATATTCGAGAGAAAGATTATTCGGAAAATCTTCGGTCCTCTTCGTGTTGGTGATAACTACTACCGCTGAATGAACTACGAGCTGTATGAGCTCTACGACGAGGGGGACATAGTTAAGCGCATCAATATTCAACGCTTGCACTGGCTCGGTCACGTCGAACGTATGGATGCAGAAGCGCCAGCTCCAATGGCAAGTTATAGGACCACGATGGAGGGAAGGTCATGTCTCCAATGGAAGGATCAACTTGAGGCAACCCTATCATCGCTTGGTGTCATAAATTGGAGAAAGCGCGCGCAAAGCAGAGACGCTTGGCGAGACTTTTTGCACTTGGCCTTAATCCGGTAACGGGTTGTGATCCTTGATCAGGCCATATAAGCAAACAAGCAAGCTTTGTACTCAAATTAGAAGTACGTACGTTTATATTTATAAGTTTTAGTTTTGTTTGCTTTCTTTATCAACTGCACGGTACACCTCTTGCTAACCTTGCAAATTTGCGTGCGTCCTTTACCTGCCATGGAGTTTCATGCTGCCGCTCACATGTGTGTAAAGGACTTACGCGCCTATTTTACAGTAAGCAGACAAACAGAAAAATGCACGAACTTGTAATATTTGTATATATATGTATATATGATAATATATACATATATGTGGATGAGTACGTGCTTTTGGCATTAAAAGTGCCCTTTTCGTAAACAAATCTACAGACAAAGCCACCATCAAAGAAACATCAATCAATTTTCTATTTGCAATGGATTTATGGCTTATTCATTGCCACTTACTAGACTTAATATTTATGTCGTAAGCGAACCTTAGCACGCAATACTCGTAGTAGTATAGCAAAAGTTAAGAACGCACAAAAAAGGAAAAGCAATAAATGATGAAAGGGAAAGCGTATTACTTACGTGCCAACTTATGCGTAAAGTCTCAGTTGGTGGAAAATTTTTGTGGAATACTCACACAAAGGCAATAAATATAATAATAAAGAAATGAGTGGAACCGCTTTTTACGTTTCACATATGTCGATTTGAGAGGTGGCAGTGTGTTGCTATTGAGAAATGTGAAGAGATTTTCTCGCCCTTATTTATTCATTTATTCAATTAAATTCAATCTCAATGGCTTTGTGTGAAAAAAGGTTTCCTAGCGCTATTGGAAAGAGCTTACTTATAGTTTTCAAGTATTTTCTAATCCTGAGGAAAAATTCAGGCATATCTGTCAGATAAGTATTATACAAAAATTAAATTAATAACGGCCGCTATTTTAATATTAACAGCCTCTCGACATCATGTCTCTAACACCCAGTATTTAAGGTGACTTCAGACTCCTTAGCGAAACCTAAAATTCCTTGGTAGAACCATTCAAGTCCGATTGTTTAGGAGCTAGTCATTATCCAAGTGATCCCAGTATTTGATTTAAGAGATAATCCAAGACATTATAAGTTTCCAAAAATTGGTTTATTTGAAGGTTTAAGTATAATAAGAAATAAAGGAAAGTTTTTCAAAAAACAAATAATTAATCTTGTTATTATATTGTATTATATTATACTATATTATAATGGGAACCCCACTCCCCACTATGAAATTCTCAGGAATTACGGAGTTTCAGCTATTAATGAAAAAATAAGAAAAAAATTTAGAGGTCATTGTTTTTCAAAAGTGACTCAAAAAGTGTTGCCTTTTGATTCAAAAAATTAGATTTAAGAAAATATTGTTTTAATAAGCATATTTACTCCCAAAAAACTGTGAAAGTCTTAAACTGCAGCGAACTATTTCGCCTTAAAAACTATTTATATACCAAAACTTTCAATATTGACTTTATCTCTTTTCATATTTGCTTCTTAATATTACTTAAGCCTACAAATAAACCTACCTTCTACACAAATATGAACGAGACGTTATCAATAAAACGGTCCGCGGATGACATATGGCAAAAATAAATTTTTTGTTTTTTGGTAGGACTGTTATAAGCTTACATGGCAAATTTCAGCGTGATATGTCACATAGTTTGTTTTCTGTGCTACTGTAAACAAGTCAAGCTCGAGTGTGTTCTTCGAATTTAACGATGGAAATTCAAGTTGAACAAAGAATTTGTTTGAAATGCCTTAAAAATGTTGCAGACAACCTATGGGGACTCTGCTCTATCACGTGCACGTGTTTTCCAGTGGTACAAATCGTTCAAAGAGGGCCGTACATCAACCCAAAAAACCACGCCAAAGTCGCTCAAAAATTAAGGTTATGCTGACTGTTTTTTCGATTACGAAGGTGTGGTGCACTCGGAGTTCCTTCCGCAAGGCCGATCGGTTAACGCTGAATATTATTTAGACGTTTTAAAGCGTTTGCGCGAGGAAGGAGTTGTGGGACAACAAGTCATGGTTCTTGCATCACGATAATGCACCAGCTCACACATCACGTCTTGTTCGCGATTACTTGAACAAAAATAATGTTAATATCGCTCCGCAAGCACCGTATTCGCCTGATATGGCTCCATGTGACTTTTTCCTGTTTCCCAAGCTCAAGTTGCCGCTCCGTGGAAAACATTTTGAGACAATTGAAGTCATAAAAGAGAATTCAAAGAACACACTCGAGCTTGACTTGTTTACAGTAGCACAGAAAACAAACTATGTGACATATCGCGCTGAAATTTGCCATGTAAGCTTATAACAGTCCTACCAAAAAACAAAAAATTTATTTTTGCCATATTTTATCCGCGGACCGTTTTATTGATAACGTCTCGTTCATATTTGAGCAGAAGGTATTTGTCTGTCTTTGTCTACCCTTCATTACTTGTTTGTTTTCTGCGTTCCCATTCTTTTTTCCGCAGTTCCTGTATTCTCTATTTTATCATTTCTTCGATCAACGTTCTTTTAGGTGCGAATCTCGGGCAGGAGAAGAAGATGTAGCATCCATGTCACGTCAAGAACTATGTCAGGTAGTATTCCGTGTCACCATGTCTGCTCTCAACCCATGCCTGGACGCTTCTGATGTTTTTATGAGTCCACCACCCTTTTGTTGCTAGGTACCAGCGATTTTGCCACGCATTTATGCTCCCCGGTATTTCCTTCTTACGCCTTTACGCTCTTCTGCTGTTAACCCATCTTCGGCCGCTACAAGAATTCGACATAATTTTTCCATTTCCTTTTTAGTCAGTGCTTATAGGACCATAATCAAGAAAAATTAAAAAAAAAAAAATTCTGACCATCGGTATTTTAGATACGGACTGGTCGAAAAATCGACCGCTGGCCAAAAACCGTCAAATATATTTAAAAAAAATACAACATTTATGAAAAAATTTAGTACACGAAGTCAACTTATTTCATTTTAATTCAAATACAAACATTTTTTGTTGTTTTATTGATAGAAAACTCAGCTGACAAATTTTTATGATAATCATCAAAACATTTACTATGTAAATGAATATTGCATTTTTTGCAAGTAAAAATAATATGTTTCTTGCAAAATTTACACCGCCGAAATTTGTTTTCAATGCTTCTCATGACGGCGTGTACCCTTTCATTGATCCGAGGAAGGTTCGATGGACCTTCATCTCCATATTTGTTTTCATACTCGTCCTCGTCCTTGTCGTAATTCAATAATTCAGTTGTGACTTTGGAACGAAAATCAATTTGTGACAGTGATTTTATCTTTTCAATTTTTGCCATCATACAATGAAGTTTCCATGCATTGACCATTGCGTTACCAAGAGCATTTGTCCATATTGGCCACCACCATTCTTTTCCTCTCATACATATTCTATAATTTGCCACCGCATTATCATGGAGATCCACACCACCCATGCCATGATTATACTTTTGAATAACTTTTGGCTGCGGGATAGTGATAATTTGTTTTTTCTTCCGACAATATCTTTTAGTGCTAATAATTGGATTGACTCCGGAGTTATTAGTTATAACATTGACTACAGCATTATCATTCCACCGAACAGTCACTATTTCTTGCTGATGATCAAGTAGTTGGTCAAATGTTCCTCGTATTTCTTTTTTTCAATTTCTCAAACGAGAATCGTCGATTCTATTTTTGCGTATAGTACCAGTTGCAAAAAATCGACGTTCGTTCAGAAGGCACATTAGATGGTATGAAGAGAAAAAGTTATCAAAGAAAATGATGTGGCACTCAGGGTCAGATACGTTGGCAAGCAAGTCTAAGACTGTTTGTGCGCCTAGACCAATAGTTTTATCGTGAGAGTACTCACTTTCAGAGCATACGCACCATGTTTTACTCGTATAACGGAAATAAACAACCAGCTAGGGAATAAGTTCGTTTTTCCAATGCATTGCCACTCAATGAGCTCCCCGAAAAACAAAAAAGCACTTCCAAATTACTACCAAGAACTCCTTGAGAAGGCTAAAAGATTCAATACAATGAGAATCAAATAAATATATTCGCTCAATAGCAATTTGATTTATTTGTATGTATATTTGCACATCAATGTACAATTTTTAGTGAAACTACAATAATTTTTTTGTATTCGTTCTTTCTTCTAATGCTTTAAAAATTCGTAATAAGGGATCGGTTCGTAAAATATCTTGGTTTCTCTTATCTGTGTATGTTGCTAGAGGCATCGTGCGACCCAGGAAAGATCGATTTACCGAATGGGGCCTTATTTCGAGAGGATAGTACTCCATGCCGATCAATCTACTGCGGCTTGCTGTAATGCAGACTACGAAAATAAGAAAGATTGCCAATTTCATTCTCACTTAAATCAATTGAAAGCAATGGATGTGTAAAATTGACTGATACAATGAAGTTAGTAAGGATTGCCTTATATAGGCGGTCTCTAACCCTTAGTCATTGTTTTACAACGCTCTTTAGAATATTGTTGAGCACCGCTGCTAAAATACGTTGACTAAACAATTTGTGGTTATGAAATCACATGAAATTTAACTTTAATCACATTTTTCTTTATTTTCGCTTTACATTGAAAGCAGCAATGTTAGCTGCAGCCAGTGAACTATAGGCTGATTCATTTTATTTATCGCAACGACCGATGAGGCGGGGCACTGTGGCCAAGTACAGAATCCTTGCGATTAATTCAAAACTTGAAGAAAATTTAAATTTACAATACTGATGAATAATTTTAAAATACCGATTGTTGCTTGCTGAGCTTTGGTCATCCTTCCCTGCATTGTCAAAAATCATGTTTCTCTGTTGTGAATTATTGAAAGCGTGAGGAGCGAATTTTTAGTAATTTTCATAGATACATTTTAGTGTGAAAGCATAAACTATACTTCAAATTTGTCACGGAATCTTCAACTTCACTTGTTTTGGTTTTATTTTTAGTATGAAATGTAGTGCATATATACGAATGCTTCTGTTTTAAAAAGTTGCGCTGATTATGATTGATTTTGTAATATATTTTAAACTAAATAAATCTGCCTTAAAGCCAACAACTTCCTACTTATTCCATTTGAATTGAGCGGAATTAATTAAATATATGAACTTCTGTCAACCACAAAATATAAGTAAGTGCATTTGTTTACTTTCTCGTATTTTTTAATCGAATTTTTTTCAACATACCATAAGCTACTTTATCAGTTATACACAGGCTAAGAAATTGTAAAATGCATATAAATTTAACTATTCTCTCTTGATTTCTTACTAATGAAATTATTTTCAATTCAAATTAAAAAAAAAAAAATGTATTATTTAATTATTATTTATTAATCTTCTACAATATTGATGCAATTTTTCGAGTGAAGTTGCTGCATAATAAAGAATATTTAAATTCCCGGGTTATAGTAAAAGGATCCCGAATATCCCGTGATCGAAAAATTAAAAAAAATTAATTAATGTAGACTGATAGTTATAAACCAAGCCCTGCTTCGCAATAATCGATACATCATACGAAACTATTATAATAAATGAACGAGAATTTTAAACAGAATTTTACTACTTTTCTTCCATTTGAAAATGCTTTGGGTTTAAAGTCATATTAGAAACGTCTTTAAAGCTCATACTGCCTTTGTTAGTTCTACTCTCCTTTCCATACTGCGTTGATAATTTTTGTTACTAGATTTGCATGGTTTGTGCTTCGTTCAGTACCAAACTGTTACGAGTATAATGGTGATAGATTGATAAATAAGTAATATGTTATTTGTTCTTTATTACTTTTTTCATCGTCATACTTTATCAATTTCCTGACAAGAGATGTACGAAATTACGAAAAACTCATTTGTCATAGTCATGGTCATCGTTCATAATCCGCACGCTCCTAACCTTTCCATCACCACCTCTCCCCGCCCTCTCCCTGCACCTCATCGATCCTTCCCCTCTCCTCACTTCCTTGACAATGGTATCACAAAAGACGAATCCTTCTTCGTCCAAGTGTGCTCACTCCCTGGGCAACCATACTAACCTAACCTAACCTAACCATTTGTTTGTCGGTATCACGCTCTCTTAAGGTATATAACCCATTTATTTTCAAATATTCTGCTAGCAATCGAAATAAGTGTACTAAATTCCTACACTTTTGTTCGATTTAAGTGTAACTAATATAAAAAAAATAAAAAAAAATATAATTTCTTAAAATTATTATACAAATTTTTTCCCCCAACAAAAGTATGCGGGAAAACGCTTTTATTACTTCCATTAGTGCGACGGGTATTCCTTGAAATGCTTCTTTGAATAAGTTTAACGTTTTCGAAGTTTAGCCGCCTGTACGGCGGTTTGTTGCGGTAAGGAAATATTAAGCAGATTAAATGACGCTGGCGTCGTAATCGCGCATGGCTTACCGTAACATTTGTTTCAGATGTATACTCATACCACATGCATTTTTATAATTACTCATCGTTGTAAAACAATTTATAATTTTGCATTATTCAGAAATTAATCCGAGAGAATTTCGTTATGGGTTGTTATTATTATTATTAATCTAAAATGAAAATTAAATGAAATCTGTAGCCAAATAAAGTAAGTAGCTGCGGTCAATGGAATCCAGTCTTCTCCACAACCCACACCTTTTTTTCTCTTTTATACCCTCAATAGTACCATAAGGTATGAAATTTGTGTTTCTCGTCCAAGTGTGCCCTTGCATGGGCTGTCATGTAACTTAACCCTCTTTCTCATACAAGCTAGAAGTTTTCAATTGGCTTGTACTACCTGCAGGGAAATAGATATGGAAACCTTTAATTCATATGTGGCTTAAATGTCAAATTTTTAGTTTCGTAGTCCTACGTAGCTGAAGTCAAATATGTACATATTCTATATGGAAATGACAGTTCATACTTAACCAGTAGTGGTGTTGTTTTTGCTGTCCATTCTTGAAGATTACGAGAGTTTACGTTCCTATTTGATTTAAATACATCCTCTTCTTCTTCTTCTTAATTGGCGCTATAACCGCTTACGCGATTTTGGCCGAGTTTAACAAAGCGCGCCAGTCGTTTCTTTCTCGTGCTAACCGGCGCCAGTTGGACACACCAAGTGAAGCCAAGTCCTTCTCCACCTGATCTTTCCAACGCAGAGGAGGCCTTCCTCTTCCTCTGCTACCACCAGCTGGTACCGCATCGAATACTTTCAAGGCCGGAGCGTTTGTATCCATTCGGACGACATGACCCAGCCAACGTAGCTGCTGGATCTTTATCGCTGCGCTATGTCTATGTCGTCGTAAAGCTCATACAGCTCGTCGTTCCATCGTCTGCGATATTCGCTGTTGCCAACGTGCACAGGTCCAAAAATCTTACGCAGAATCTTTCTCTCAAACATTCCTAGCGTCGCTTCATCGGATGTTGTCATCGTCTAAGCTTCTGCGCCACTCGTTAGGACAGGAATGATGAGAGTCTTGTAGAGTGTTAGGTTTGTTCGTCGAGAGAGGACTTTACTACTCAATTACCTACTTAGTCCAAAGTAGCACTTGTTGGCAAGAGAGATTCTACGTTGGATTTCAAACTTTTTCCTGTTTCCCAAGCTCAAGTTGCCGCTCCGTGGAAAACATTTTGAGACAATTGAAGTCATAGAAGGGAATTCGAAGAACACACTCGAGCTTGACTTGTTTACAGTAGCACAGAAAACAAACTATGTGACATATCACGCTGAAATTTGCCATGTAAACTTATAACAGTCCTACCAAAAAACAAAAAATTTATTTTTGCCATATGTCATCCGCGGACCGTTTTATTGATAACGTCTCGTTCATATTTGAGTAGAAGGTATATTCAAAAATTTACAACAGCGTCTATTTAAGATTTTGCGCTTGGAAATATTGGCCTCGTTTAAAGGTTAGACAGTTTTTGGGGATATATTAGCTTATAGAAAAATCCAAGAGTACGCAATGAGAAACATGAATTTAAATCATTTCCAAGAATATGCTTCGAATAGTACTAGATATGGTCATTAGGGTGGAGCAAAATTTTTTTAAGTCACTTTTGGCAGAACTGCGAAAAGTTGGCTTGCTATCCCAGAACATATTATGTACTTGTATATGCAAGTTCTCACATTCAGAAGGGCCTCAATCACGATAAATTTTTGAAAAAATATTATATTATATAATATTATTTTGATTTGAATTTCCCAAAACATATGTACATACATACACTTGTAATCACACTTGGTGCTGTTACTATTTAAATTGATTTCAAACCATTTTCATGACTATTTAAGCTAACTTATGACGCTATTTGGTGCCGTTGGTATATTTTATAATATTTTTCGACATCAACTGACTTTCAGTGACGAGCTTGCATTGTGGTTGATAAGCTTTGCCGGTTTTTATTATTTATTATTTAAAATGTTATTATCATTAAGATTTTCATTATTTACTAAAGCAATACGCAGTTAAAAACAAATTACAACCATAAAACTTAAAATTTTTGATGCACGCCGTTATTTATAGCCGTGTAAAACTGCGTTTATTTTAACAAATTTGATTAGACTGTGCGCACTTAAAAATGTTATCCACAGAAGGTAATATTTAATTTTTGTAACTTTCATAAGGGTAGCATTTAATTTAAATAAACTTAAACATTTTTTTAAATAAAAAAAAATTCCATACACAATCGCTCCCTATAGCGGTCATACTCTCTTTTTTTCAAAAACGAATCACGTCGCATTGTTTAGAGAATTATTTATTTGATGATTTATTAATTACAATGTGATGATTTATCTAGGTATATTATTTACCCATTTATTTTTTTAGTCAAAGAGATATATAGATATCATTACAAACTAATAAAAATGTTTAAGGTTAAATTACTATGAGTGTAACAGCACTTAAAGATAAAATATTAAATATTATTAATATTAAAGAAGAAATCTATATTTAAGATACGAAAGAAGGTATTTAACTCAGCAGGCGTTTTTTTAAATTGAAGCGTTCATGTTATAGACAGTTTTATTTATTTATTTATTTAATTCAATTAATAGTCTAAAAATACAGTATTTCTTACAGACTATGAAAACAGATGAATGCTAAATTAAATTAATCAAAGTTAAATTAAACTTATAATTAACTGGCTTCAATTGTAATGAGTAAAAGAAAAAGATAAAATTTCTTATAACTTACAGAGGAGGATTATTCATTTTAGTAAGTCAAGAAATACAAAGTTTCTTACAGACTACATAGAACTAAGAGTATTTATATAGAAGTAATTAACAAAATTAAAGCTTAGGAAACTAAATTAAGGAAGAAATTTTTTAATTGGGTATTAAATGCATGTTTCGCCCTGGAAAAGTCTAGATCCAAAAGGGAGGCGAGATAGTTAATGTCAGACAGCGTTCTAACAAGAGGCGCTTTGGCACTATATAATGTCCTCCTAACGCCAACATGAAAAATTTTGACACGGCGAAAGTTCCTGCGAGGAACATTAAAATGTATTCTTTCTAGAAGAAACGAGCAGTCAATTAGTCCATTAACGAGATCGAAAATAAAAGAAACTGCCTGAAACGTACCTCAGTCACTTAATGGAGAGAGACTAATCAAACGACAGCGTTAGTCGTATGATGGTTTGGGGTCTAAGAAATTTAGTGAATGTAGCGCGAAACGCACAAAAATTTTTTGAGCCCTCTCCACTCGATTTATATGAACTGCATGATAAGGTCTCCAAATAAAAGAGGCATAATCTAATTTGGACCGCACAAACGCAGAGTATAAAATCTTAAGAGTATATGGATCAGTGAAGTGCGATGAGTGACGTCTAACAAAAGCGAGCATAGCAAGAGAGTTGGAAACGGCATAATTTAGGTGCGTGATAAAATTAAGCTTTGAAACAAAGAAAACCCCTAAATCTTTTATCACATCCGACGAAGCAAGATATGTATAATTGATATGATAAGAGGTGTTGAGGGGGTTTTGAAGCTTAGAAAATGTGACTTTATGACATTTTTCAATATTAAGAAATAGACGATTTATAAGGCACCAGGAAAATAAATTATTCAACTGGGACTGTAGGGCGGCTGAATCACTAGAATTTCTTATTTCAGCGTACACTTTTAGATCATCAGCATAGAGAAGAAAATTAGCGAAGGAAAAACACGAATAAATATCATTAATAAACAAAACTATTAACAAAGGCCCTAAAATAATACCCTGAGGTACCCCAGAGGTGGCAGTGTAGTGTTTCGAAGAAACACCATCGATAACTACAGTGCAGCATCTCTTTATTAAATAGGACCGAATCCAATCAAGGAAAGTAGAATGAAAACCAAGACAAGCCAATTTAGTTACTAAAATCGTATGGGAGATTTTATCAAAGGCTTTAGAGTAATCTGTGTATATCTTGTCAGTTTGGAAACCATTCTGGAAGCCTGCGTGGCAATCATCAGAAAAAACGGATAAGTTAGATAACGTAGATTTTGCAGCTACAAAACCATGCTGACGTGGACTAATTAGACGTTTAACACTAAAATATAACTTGTCTTCAACAACGCATTCAAAGAGTTTAGATACAGCAGATAATTTGGAAATTGGTCTGTAATTTACAATATCGCTTTTATTACCACTTTTGAAAATAGGAGTGACTGAAGTCAGCTTCCAATCATCGATAAATATTCCTTCGGCCAAGTATTTGTTAAAAATTAGTTTAAGAGGTTGAACCAAAGAGTGACAGTTTTTAAACAAAGTTACAGAAAGCCCGTCTACATCCGAATGAGCCGAGTTTTTAATCTTTAACAATCCCTCAATGACATCATCATCTGATAGAACAAGCGAACCAAAGTCAACTGAAGAAGACACTTTCCCCAAGAAATTATGGCGAATGGCTGCCAAATGTTCTTCCTGAATATCTTCATCAGAGACGAAGTTAGATGAAAAAAAAATCAGCAATAAATTCGCTGCATCGCTGACAGAGCAGGCAGTTACGTCCCTATAAAAAACAAAATTAGGAATAGAAAAGGCCTTTTTAATCGATTTAAAATATCGCCAAAAATTCTTTGGATTACTTTTTATGTTAAGCTCAAATTTATGAATGAATTCTTTATATAAAGACTTATTTATTTATTTATTTATTTATTTATTTTATATGAAAAAACAACTGATTATAAAAGAAAAAGCGGTCGCTCCTCGGCAGGCAATGGCAAATCTCCGAGTGTATTTCTGCCATAAAAAAGCTCCTCATAAAAAAAATACCTGCCCTTCGGAGTCGGCTTAAAACTATAGGTCCCTCCATTTGTGGAACAACATCAACACGCACACCACAAATAGGAGGAGGAGCCCGGCACCGACTTTTATAGGAAGAAATTTGATCTGTGAAATATAAAGAATGCAAAATATTATGAAGAAATCAAACCGCCGTGGATTCTCGTTATATAGATTTGACATTCGGAGCGGCACAAAGATCAATTCTTGGTCACGACTTGTGGAAAATTGCTTATGACGAGATATTCAATATAGCAATGCTCGATAGTACCTTTCTAATCGGATCGCAGACAATATCGCAGCAGTCATCACATCACGAAACTTTGAAGAAGCTCGTAAAAAACTTAACCAAGTTAAGAAGCGGACACAAACATGGCTAGATCCACGCGGCCTCAAATTAGCCACAGAGAAAACGGAGCTCATATTTCTAACCAAGAAGCATATCCCGTCAGAAGTTAGCATGCAAACTTGCTCATATACGCTAACCACAAAGAAAGTTCTAAAGTACCTAGGCATAAGACTGGACTCAAGACTAAGCTTCTTGACCCAAAGCAGCACAGAACACCGCTAAGATGACTGCCCTACTCAGTAGACTGATGACAAACATAAGGGGTCCAAACCAAACGAAACGGTAAATAATGATGGCTACCACACTCTCCGTGCTCTTATACGGAGCTGAACTGTGGGCAAATGGGCTACAGGTAAAGCACCCATGCAAGCTCTTAACATCGGTACAATGAACGATAGCCCTGAGAATTGTGTTCGCCTACCGCACAGTTTTTCAAGTAATAAGCATTTCAAAACCGATAGACTTATTACCCTTTGAGAGGAAAAAGTTGTAGGCTTCAAAGAAGGAGAGAATGGAAGAAAGAGTTAAGAAACCTGTAGCGTGCGAAATAAGGGATGAAATGCTAAGGCTATGACAAGACCGCTGGATTAACGAAACACGCTGCAGATGGACTGTTAGGCTCATAAAAGACGTTGTCACATGGAACAGCAGGAACTTTGCTAAAATCAATTTTTATGCAACCCAAAAGGTTTCGGGGCATGGGTATTTCTAGAAATATCTTTTAAAAATAGGGAAATGCGAACATCCCATATGCATATACGGGGATACCGCCAAAGATGACGCTAAACACATATTATTCTTCCAATACATGCATTGACAACAAGAACGTCGAACGCTGGAGAATGCAGTCGGTCACATAACCGCTGAAAATGTAATCGACAAGATGTGTTGGTGATCATCAATGGTTTCGCGGAAAGAATTCTCCGCATAAAAAAGGGCAACCTGGACGTAGGAACCTAGGTATAGACCTTTGTAATGAGGAAGTGAGGCATTCCACTGCTGAAAGATTGCGAAAGCTATTTCAGAGTGGGCGACAGTTACAAACGAGTGGGACTTTTTTAGTCTGCGAACGTACCATTGCTGCTACGGCAGCTTTGATTATGCATTAGTAATTTTCCACCCCTTTACTTTCTGGACACGTTCAAGCCTATTTCTATGCCAAGCATAATATGGAATCCAAATAAAGACGGCATGTCCAACTTCGAAATTACAAGAGAGTTATATGACAGATTTCTGAAAAAATTGTAAATTTTACTAACTAAATATGTAGTTCTTATGTTGTACGCATGAAAACTTCGAGCTCATTCCGATCTTAACTATGTTACGTTTCCATCTTCTGAATCTCTTTCATTTTGCAATGCAAACGTAAACGTGATTAACGTATTCCTACCATGTAATTCTAAATACATTTTTGCGTCCTTAAATATCCTTATGCATATGCATATTTGTCTACTTAACTATTGTATTTAGTTTTCTGATATTTAGTTGCCAGCTGCTCAAAGAAAATTTTGTTTCATGTATAACCATTTATTTATACAGCAGCCCAGGGATGCCTTCAACTACATATATGTTTGTATGCGTATTTTCTTGTATTCACAATTCTTAGCATGCGCTTAAGGTGTTTTACAGCTTGACGAGAATGCTTGCCTTGAGCCTTTTATTAAACGTAATCCTTGCGTACATAAGCTGAATTAGCTTACATATTTCACCAGCTTCTACAACCGCTCCATCGTCCCTCTGCCTTGCCCTGCTAAATCTATTCGTAGAAAAGAACTTGTAAACTACAACTATTCATTTCCACCTGCATACGCATTACTTATGTACTTTCATAACTTAAGAGTTTACGAAAAGCATTTGCTTTGGCATTTTGTCACAAAGTATTTGCGAAAATTCTGCAACTACTTAACGCTTCTTAAATGTGCATGTAAGTGGCAAGCGGGTGAGGTGGCTGGGTCTAGCGCGCCTGGCATCTCGTAATAAATAGCTTAAGTTAACTTCATTGTAAACAAAATTCATATAAACGTTTGTGCAAAATACCAGTAAAATTGGACGATATAGTCGAGTTGGAAAGTGATAAATGCTCCCCGAAACCACTCTTTCCTTTCAGCACAGCTCACAGCTCCGTGGAATGTGCTGGTGTATGTTGGCAGGGAATTTTGTGCTAAGCAGCAATTTTATGCTAACAACCAGTTACGTTAGTTTGCACCTGCTCGAGCTCGTTACCATGGACGATTCGACTTGAGCTGCAGTAGTAACTACAATGCAGAAATTTAGCAGATTAATGGTGGCGTAAGTGAAAGTATGCAAGTATGTGTGGTTTCTGTAATTTATTCTACGCAAAATTAAAAGCTCATTGAGCGAGAGAGAGTTATCTGAAGTTAGGAAGGATTATCATGAAAAATACTTTAAAGCTTTTATTAGAGCAAGAAGCAGTAATTCATAAGAAACGTGTCACTTAGTTTTGGAATGGATTTGCAAAACTGTTGAAAAAAGCTGGTGATGTTTGAATTTATGAAAAAATTTTCACTACATTTGCATAAAAAATATACAGCCACAGCTGTAACGAGGCATCAGCACTGCATTTAATGAGGATTCTTTGGTAGACATAGAACGCTGGAATATGACCTGGATGGATGGAATCAAGGATGATAAGGTTTAGCCACCCGCAGCAAAATTGATAGAGTAACTTCGGCTGCCATGTCATAGGAGTTTCGGCAACAGAATTCTACCAGCTCATTTCGTTGTTCAGATGGCAGCGAAGTAACCTGAACAAGCGTTGATTTTTTCTCATATCACAAACATAATCTCAGACTTGTCATCAGCAAACCGCTGTTATAACTCCGGCTACATCAGCAATTCATCCTTTTCCTTTAAAATTGCTGAGAGCCACTTAACGGCCCGATGTTGGTCACTCCATTGCTTTTTGTACATCGGCTTGTGAAATATCTATCGAGAAAGCTTCTAAAATTAATAGGTCTATTAATTAGTTCGTGCGGTTTTACAACAGATGGCGTAACTTGATTATTATTCCATCGATCCACATTTCCAAACATTCATTGGAGAGCTACTGTCGTAAGGCACAAACGTCAGTATAAGTTTTTTATTTGAAGCGTAAACAACAATATTTTTACCACACTTGAAAATGTCGAATTTCGTGCCAAATAATGTGTTTTTGCGGGGAATTCTTCTTCATTATTTTAATATGAAGAAAAAAGCAGCCGAAAGTCATCGTATCTTGGTGGAAGTTTATGGTGAGCATGCTCTAGCTGAGCGAACGTGCCAGAAGTGGTTTGCACGCTTTAAAAGTGGTGATTTTGGCTTGGAAGACGAAGAACGCGAGGGAGCCCCGCCAAAGTTCATGGATACCGAATTGGAGGAATTGCTCGATCAAGATCCGGCTCAAACGCAAGAAGAGGTTGCAAAAACTTTGGGAGTTGATCAATCAACCATTTCCAAACGTTTAAAAGCCATGGGAATGATCCGAAAGGTAGGCCATTGGGTGCCGTATGAATTGAAGCCAAGAGACGTTGAACGCCGTTTTATGGCATGCGAACAACTGCTTCAACGGCACAAAAGAAAGGGTTTTTTGCATCGAATTGTGACTGGCGATGAAAAGTGGGTCCATTACGACAATCCAAAACGTCGGGCAACGTATGGATAGCCTGGCCATGCTTCAACATCGACGTCGGCGCAGAATATTCATGGCCTGAAGGTTATGCTGTGTATCTGGTGGGACCAGCTGGGTGTTGTGTATTATGAGCTACTGAAACCGAATGAAACGATTACGGGGGATGTCTACCGACGACAATTGATGCGTTTGAGCCGAGCACTGCGAGAAAAACGGCCGCAATACGCCGATAGACACGACAAAGTTATTTTGCAACATGACAATGCTCGGCCACATGTTGCACAAGTGGTCAAAACATACTTAGAAACGCTCAAATGGGATGTCCTACCCCACCCGCCGTATAGTCCAGACCTTGCGCCATCCGATTACTATCTCTTCCGATCGATGCAACATGGCCTGGCTGACCAGCACTTCCGTAATTACGATGAAGTCAAAAAATGGATCGATTCGTGGATTGCGGCAAAACCGACCGAATTTTTCACAAAGGGAATCCGTGAATTGCCAGAAAGATGGGAAAAAGTAGTAGTAAGCGATGGACAATACTTTGAATATTAAATTTGTAACCATTTTACGTCAATAAAGTTTCAAATTTCGAAAAAAAACCGCACGAACTAATTAATAGTCCTATTACAAAGCTCTTTTTACTGCTGGTAGACATAACCAGAAACTGTATGCAGCTCTAAGCGATGCGACTCGACTTAGCTTCTAGTAATTTTTGCAATTATCAGGCATCTTGACTATTTAACTACGCACAAGAAAAAATTTATTGTTCAAGTGGCTCAGAGTGAAACTTGAAAAGCAGCTTAAAATACAATTTTGAATTAAGGGTCGAATTAAAAAAAAAAAAATTCGGAAAAATCTATGACACTCCAAGCATGTTTCCGGAATAATAAAAAATTTGTATTTAAGCAAATTGTTACAAAATTGTTTTTTCTATTTATTTTTTTGCAAATAAAAATTGTATAATATATTTTTCCTAAAATTTCATATTAAGGGCATTTCTTTTATATTTCTCCTAAAATTTCATATGAAGTGCATTTCTTGTAGCATCGTTTTCGAGATAATCCTAAGAAAAAAAACGTTTCGTTAAAATTTTAAATTTTCAGTTGCGAATATTTTCCAATCTAAAATAAATTGGTTATCACATATATTTATATAAATATTATTATTACTCAAAATTTTTGCACAAATTGTTTAAAACTTTTTTATGGTAGATATTTAGCTCCTCGACGATGCTACGACTACTAACATGTCGGTCGACTTCGATTATTTCTGTGATTTTATCGATATTTTCAACATTTTCGCCATTATTCGTCAACACATTTATTTAATATCAAAACTTTTGGAATTTTCTCCTTATTTACTTCCATTGTTAAAATCCTGTAACTCACAACTGAATGGAATAAGCAAAAGATAGGCAAAAGAATTTAGTGTGAAATATAACCAGAACAAAGAGCATACATTTCAAATTGTTTGAAAGATACTTTACGAGATTGATCATTACAGTCATCTACCGAGAGCTTAATGGATTTATTTTCTCTGAAACTAATATATAATTGACGCTTACAGCCATTTTTGAATGTTTGGCCAAGCTCCTTCACATATTTGTGGTCTGCATCTCGATGTTCTTCCACTTACAGTTTTAAGCCGTTTCAGAACGGCAGATGGTTTTTTTATGAGGAGCTTTTTCATAGCAAAAATACACTGAGAGGGCTGCAATTGCAAAAAAACTTTTTCTGTGATATAGTGTTTCATCTATGGAAGTTCGCACCTGTGCATTTCCGAATGTTAGTTACGCACCTGCTTACCAAATAAACATAAAACTACGAAGTTCAAGAAGGAAGATTAGGAAATATTAAAAAGTTGTAGTAGAAATAATGATAAATAAGTGTATCAAATCACGTAAGTCCAACTACACTTTCGAAGCTATTGTCGACATTAGACGTACTGCATATACCTCTATTCGTAAATAATTCGCCCATACCTCCTCTGTCTAATGTTTTGGTCGTGCTTCTCTTCTAACTTGTGCTTCGCATCGTGAAGACACTAATCAAGTCAGATGGCGGCACTTACCTTTTTAAGATTAAATTAAGTACAAAAACAGAAAAAAGTTATACACAACATTACCTCACAAGTGCAGCAACATCTTTAATTAATTTAATCAAGAAGTTAATTTAATATTTTAGAAAGAAAAAAAAAACGACAAAGCAAACTTTTAACAAAAAAACAGAAAGGATACGCGTCTCTTAGCATGTGAAGTAAAATCCAATAAAGAGGAAAATTTTATAAGCAACACGATGGATTACCGGTAAGCAGTTGTTTTTCGTGGAAAAAATAAATTAAGAAAGAATGAAAACATGGTAGAAAGATGAGATAGAAACTTTACAACACAATAGCAACGGCATTGTGTGTAGTAAAAATACAAAAAAAAAGAAATTAACAAAGTACCGTTCTACTAGAAATTTTTACAACAACAAAATAATATGAGTAAGAGGTAGTAACAGGAAAATACACCTGCAATATTTTGAAAAAGCTAGTAAAAAGTTGCGTTGTGCGAAGCAAAATCCATGGTCCGAAGGGCGGTGGTGCTAAGGAAAACACAACACAAAATATTCATGAGGTTAGGTCAAATGAATTAGTTATAAGGTCGTAAAGCATATTGTGAGTTTGCCGGTTGTGACAAAACATAGCAGCGGCAGCGACAGCGACGCCGCCAACGTCAGGCGTGCCAAATGAGTACGTATAGTATAAGCGTGTGTTGTTAGGTACGACATAGCGTATACGTAATCTTATTTGCGCGTTGAATGAAAGTAAAAGTGTTTGCACCATTCCGGTGGAAAGATAGAAGGACAGGTGGGCAAGCAACAAGAACTTAATAAACTTGTGCTAGGCAAAGAGCTTAGAAATGCAAACATATGCGGACAGGCGTATAGATAAACAAAAAGTAGGAGAACATGTCATAATGGCATGTGTAGAGCGGAAGGGCTAGATATAAGAGAGGAAGGAAGAAATTGAGGAAGGAAGCGAGCGATATGAATGTGACTGCCGTTTGGTATGGCAAGTGAATAAATTGAAAGCGCCTTAGCGCACAACTACAGGAAATGGCGGGTGGCATGAGTACTAAGTATACACACATAAATATGTAGTTGAGTGAGTTGAATGGTGGTTGGAGTATGAGTGAACTGCCTTGTACCATTAATGATAGGGGTGACAAGGAAAGAGTTGGCTAGAGTGATTGGATATAAAATACTTAGCTCGAAAAAGGACGAGTTGTACATTTAGATACATATAAAATTATATATAATATATTATATAATGTAAAATGGGTGAGTTTGCAGGGTGACGTGGCCATGACTCCGGCTGCTGTACTAGGCAAATAAATCTATTCTACTGATATATGAACTTACATATGCTTGTGTGAGCAGGTATGCAGTGAAAATATGCAGTTGAAATAAGTGGAATAAAAATAACTGCTTTCACATCAAAATAGCATATGCTTGCGTGAGTATGACAAGCAAAATTTATTAATAGCTTTGAAGTAGAAATGTTTAGGAAAATAAAAAAGGAAATACAGGGCGGGCCATGAACCACCTATTTTTTTGAGAATCGTAACAGAAATGACATGTCAAATGTGTTCATAATTTACTTAAAGGTTTGACATTTACGAAATGGGACGCTATACGCTTGAACAAAATTGGAAAATATTGAAAACCTATTTCCAAAGTGGTGAGTCTTCTTCTTCTTCCGCGGTTACAGTAAATGGCGAGCGTTACAGTAACATGCTCAACGAGTTTTTGTTTCTAAAAATTGAAGAGGATGACATGGACGACATTTGGTTTCAACAGGACGGTGCAACTTGTCACACTGCCAAAGTTACACTCGAACTTTTGGCTACCGTTCTTGAATTCCGATACCATTGGCCGCCTCGGAGCTGTGATTTGAGCCCGTTGGACTATTTTTTGTGGGGAGTCGTTAAGAACAAATGCTATGCGAACCATCCAGAGACGAGTGATGCTTTAAAACACGAAATCGAAGTTGCCACTCATGAGATTGGAGCCCAAGCAATCGAAAATGTACTTAAAAATTGGGTTGATCGAATGGCCTACTGTAAAGCCAGTCGTGGCAGTCATTTGAACGATATTATTTTTCATTCATAAATGACAATGTTCAATCTTCAAAAGAAAAAAAAAGTTTGAAAAAATATTAATTCGTTTTTTCTTTATAGCCGATTCAAAAAGCAAATTTTACATGGCCCACCCTATAGAATTAGCGCAGCACCTAGAAGGCGGGGTTTGCAGGTCTTTTTAAGCATAGGTACCCTCAAAATACGTGCATTTGTGGAACAACAACAAGACGCACATCACAAATAGGAGGAGTAGCTCGGCCAAACATCTAACAGAAGTGAACGCGCAAATTATTTGTTGTATTTTTTTTAATAATTATAAATAAACAATACAATAAATTGAAACATTTAATGACCGGCTATTTCCAAACTGTTTCTGAAATCGATTTTCAAAGCCGTCTTCAATTCATGTAGCTTTTCATACTGAACCTCGACTCTGAATTTAACGCAATATCACAGGTGCATTTTTTTTGTGTTTATGGCATAGCTATCGACTTAGAAAAGGGGAAGGTGTGCAGCTAATAACTGTAGAGCTATGGATTATTGACCAGTTTTGACAATTTTATAATTTTTGTGTATTAATTTTATTCATTCTCCTATTACAAATCATTTACGATTTAAATTTTGGAAAATGTAAAAAGAATTAAATTAAGAAAAACTCAACGGATTTTAAAAAACATCACACTTTTTAATAAAAAAAAGGTCTCGGTTTGAAGTTTTCTCGTCCATTGAATTTTGTTACAATAAAGTGCAAGTTCCATGTAAGTCATAAAATGCGTTGATTTTTGAGCATTTTTTGCTGACGATTTTGGGTGGTTAATTGTCGAACTTGCGTTACAATACCGCTTCCAATAAATTTCCAAAAGGGAACACCACTTTTAAGCCACTTGAAACTTGCTCTTTGCATAAATAAAATTGAATGGGTTATAAAACTGCAGATCCGAAACTTTTATAAAAATTCCTATTAAAATGTGTGACAATTTTTTAAAATCGGTAGAGTTATTTTCAAATTTACCCAAAATTTAACTTTATGACTTTATGAGTTATATTTTCATAAAAAAATATTAACATTAAATGAGCAGTAAATAAATTTTCGAAACTTGTCAGTAAGTCCTACTGCTATAGTTAACGCAGTATTTTTATTATTTTCTTTTTGTGCTTGTTATTAATATTTTATATTTATTTTATTTGTAGGCATAAATGTTTCTAATCGTAATCACCATGCATATATTTTATTGGATTCAATACTCAAATAAATCATTTGGCAATGGAAATAATGAAAGAATTTCACTTCTACTAAATTGAAATATCCATTGCGCTTAAATCAATTTACATTTAAATCGTACTTCCGCATGCAGTTTTTTGTTTCGATTGGCAATTTCATCCAATTAAACACTATGGCCTAATAAAAATAAATAGATTTTTTCTAAATTGTTAATTTTCTACTCCCACTTATTATTTTTACTCGATTCGATAGCATATTAGCGTTTTTTACACGTTGTGATTTTAAATTTTAACACCATTAACAACGTTTTTGTAAGAGGATTAAATAGCGAAGCTAAATTTCAAATAAATCACATCCGCTTTTCCCTACTGACGCTTGTTATCAAAAGTGTATTTTTTTTATTAAAAAAAACCGCTATTCAATTTTCCAAATATTTGCGGATGTCGTATGTATTAAGCTCAATATCCTTTATAAGTAATTGTGCTACGAAATCCCACATATTCAATATTTTGTACAAACCTTTTCAGCGGCAACAAAGTCCTGACCTCGCTTAGGTGCTTAGCGGCTTGCTCAAAAATCAATATTATGTCTATATTTTTTTATTATTGGCTGGTTAGTCAGTTAAATCGGTTAAGTGGGCCGTTAGGACAGGTCAGCCTGCATGTAATGTCAACAGCAGCGCACACTGAACCGTTATGTTTGCAGACAAGCCCAAATACATGTGTAGAGTTTTATGTACTAAGCAAACACATGCATAACTATATACATATACGTTTATATGCATATGTGTTAGTGCACATAGTTACCTGTTTACATGAATATTAAAATGATTCATAAGCATAAAGGGTGTTTTCTTTAGGCGTGTAGCACTTTTGATATGAATATCCGTAAACTCAGCTGTTGGCGTAGACATATGTACGTGAGGTGCCTTTCACAATCATAAGACGCCTTTGGTATACAATTTTCGAACTACCATAAGCTCGCTTTTACTTTCGGGAGTAGTTTTTAATTGGGTCATTTTAACCGTTATAGACTTTCACCAATACTTTCTGGTGCGAAAACTCGCTCTATATTTTTCCAAGAAACTGTACTTTTGCTAGTCTTTTCGGCGTTTCATAATGATAAGACACTAATCGAAAATAAGTTTCTGAAAAGATAGAAAGTACTGATTGTCGTTTTGGATGACTTTAATTATAATTTTATTCAATTTAACCTAAAATGCCGAGGGGTTCAATATTATCACAAGAAGAGTGTGGAAAAATTGTGGTCTACAAGGATTCAGACTTGTTGATGAAAGTGATTGTAAAAAAAAAAAACAGGCAGAAGTCGTTGTATTATCCAGAATTTTTTACGGTGGTCTGAGAATTACAACATTTTGAAGCCCGTTGGAAGAAAATTATCACTATTAAGCCGAGAACAGCGAGCAATCATAAGAAAAACTTCTAACTGACTAAGTCTTGCGCCAACTTGGCCGCTGTTGTTCAAAATAGGATTTCTGAAAAAACAACAGTTTGGCGTACACTACAGAGGTGCAATCATTCAAAATTATCACAAATAAGAAAAGGAGATTTGTTTGAGATTCTACAAAACATGGATATCGATACAAAAGAAATTCAATGCATACGCAATCTTTATTGGTAGAAAACTGCAGAAGTTAACATAAACAACGAAACAACAGACGCTATACCTATACTAAGAGGTGTTAGACCAGGATGTATTCTCTCACCATTACTATTTAACATCTACTCCGAAAGAATCTTTCAAGAAGCACTCCAAGGATTAGAAACTGGCATTAAAGTAAATGGGACAAACATTAACAACATCAGATACGCTGACGACACAACTCTCTTATCAAACAGTCCAAGTTGATTACAGGAGCTAGTCAATGCTGTTTCGCGTTACAGTGAAAACTTCGGTTTAAAAGTCAATATTAATAAAACTAAATATATGTTTGTCAGCAGAAAAAACACCTATGTTGACACAAGCTTAACAATTAATGACGTGCTCATAGAAAGAGTAAAATATTTCAAATACTTAGGTTGCTGGATTAACGAAAATTGGAATTCTTCAAAAGAAATAAAAGCTCGAATTGAAATTTCTAGGGCTGCGTTCTATAAGTACAAAAAGGTTCTTAATAATCATGACTTCAAAATATTAAATTAAAAATTCGATTCGTTAAATGTTACATGCTATCTGTACCTCTGTGTGCTATGGAGATATGGACCATTAAAACCATTGAAATGAATAAAATAGAAGCATTTGAAATATGGATGTATAGAAGAATTCTAGGAATACCCTGCACAGATAGAGTAACAAATGCTGAAGTATTGCGTAGAGTTCAGCATGATCAACAATTACTAACCACCATAAAAAGAAGAAACCATAAAAAGAAGAAAAGCTCCGTATTTGGGTTATTATGAGAAACGACAAATATCATCTACTTCCACTAATCCTGCAAGGAAAAATAGAAGGCAAACGAGGCATAGGCAGAAAACAACTATCCTGCCTGAGAAATTTAAGACATTGGACTGGAATCGGCAATGTAGGAACTTTATTGGAGACAGCGAGAAATCGAGACCTTTATCATGAAATTATAACAAATTTATATGAAACGTAAAATATTTTTGTAACTCGATATTTAATTGTAATATATATTGTATAAATTGTATGATCGCCTATATTCGGAATCGAATTGGCAAATAAAAAAGAAAGAAGAAAGAAGAAAGAAGAAAGAAGAAAGAAGAAAAGGACCCCATCTTTTGCCACGGCACAAGCTGGCGTGTCTGCAGTTTGAGGAAAAACACCTAGACACCAACTGGGACACAATAAGATATTTGGAATATTTTTAATGTTGCCCAATTCCATATTATTTTTTAAAAGGCTATATTTTCGGATGAAAAAATGGAGCCCGGATGGACCCAAAGGTTTTTAAATTATTGGAGAGATTTGCGCAAGAGCGCCCTCTTATTTTCTATTGCACATATATGTAATTGGCGCGTACACCCTTTTTGGGTGTTTGGCCGAGCTCCTCCTCCCATTTGCGGTGTGTGTCTTGATGTTGTTAAACAAATGGAAGGACCTACAGTTTCAAGCCGACTCCCAACGGCAGATATTTGTATGAGGAGCTTTTTCATGGCAGAAATACACTCGGAGGTTTGCCATTGCCTGCCGAGGGGCGACCGCTATCAGAAACAGTCTGAGTGTGGGTGTTTTACAAAACTGCAAAAGCGTCAAGTGGTCCTGTTAATACGAGTCTGAAGGAACAATGTACTCGAATTTATTCATAATAATTAAACATAATAAAATTTTAGAGCCAAGAAGTCATAGATACTGATTTTATGCACTTTCTTGTATTTTACATAAGCAAAAAATTCGAGATCTCTAAAAAAAGACCCTTTATAGTAAACTGCATATGTGTAGAGGTACTGCGCGAGGCTTGTGTCACGTTTTCAGCCCTTTCATATATATGTGTAGTATGTATGCACGATTTTTTTTTTTTGTTCAATGTGTATTTTTATTAATGGATGTATTTAATGCTTTATTTCACTCCAGCTGTCTACACATAATCGCCGTGGTCGCTTTTATTTTTAGCTATTAAAATTACATGGAATTAAACGTGGACATTAGGCAGCCTTTGTGTTGTTAGACTTATTGACATTTATGGATTTTATTTCCATAATTGACCAATAGAGGCTTCATGTGTTGAAATAAATTATTTAAATGATACGATAAGAATGCTATTGATTTTTGGTAAATGAATTGACGGACTAAGTATAAGATTACGCGTATGTGTTGTTAAAATTGTCTCTTCATATTTTCTGTTAAAATTTTTTATTGAGAAACTTAATACAGGCAATGCAAAAAATTTTAAGCCCCTTTCTGCTTCATTACGTGAATATAATTGACATATTGAGTTTATTCGTCTATATCAAATTTACAACGCCTTTTCGATTTAGTTTGCCTAGTTTGAAGAAAATTCTATATTTCCGCCACTAAAAAAGTCTTCGTTCCTACAAGATATAATCTTTCATCTATTCTCTCAGATGCTGTGGCATGTTGTTAAAGCTGTGTGTGGCTTAGGGTTCTTTTGATCGAACTTTCCTTATTTGCTATGTTAATTTTCGCGCTTATACCCTTTTTAAGAATTGTTTATTTGGATGTTAAATTTTCTTTGAAAGTTTTTTTAATATCATACAATAAGAGCATATGTGAAAATGCTCCTCTTCAGTTACCACTAATATTCGAATCCATATAATTAGATTCCCTGTTATTTCCTTAACCTTTCGTCGTTGAGAATAACTTACGCATTATTAGTGAAGGTTGCAAGATGGCGACTCATATATTTGAGGGCATAGTTTATATGATACTAGTGAAAAGTACTTTATTATCGGGGAAGAGCTTTAGAGCAAACCTGCCGACTAAAGGTTCGCCACGAGAAGTCTTTATTATCCGGAAAGAGCTTTAGAGCAAACCTGCCGACTAAAGGTTCCTTTTAAATAAAAGAGTTTTTTTATTTAGTTAGGGCAAATGACTGCCTTCCAACTACCAGGCTAAGACTGAATGGCTTTATTTTATACTTTCTTTTTGTCTTCTCATTAATAAAATATATAATTACAACTAAACATTGTTACAAGTAAAAATCAATAACAAAAATTATAAATTCAAAAAAATACTATACAATAAAATTTTGCTTAGGCTGACTTAAATTTTGTTTAGGCAGACTTACTTGACAGTAAGCTATGGTTTTGCTTTGGAGTGAGGTATCATATGACAAAAAAAATGTATTTGGTGTGTGCCATGTGTTTACTTATGTTTCGGGTTTCAAAAAAAAAAGGAAAAGAATTTTGTCATTGAAATTAAAGTGTTTATTTGACAACAATGACCTTGACATTGAAATGGTTTACATAATTTAAGTTTGAGTTCATTTACCTATTAAAAATATATTTAAAGAATTCGAAAGAAGTTTGAACGTGAAATGAAGGTACTCTACACTAGCTTTAACCCGCGGCCCCGCTCGCGTTCTTCATGTCTCTTCTTCTTTCTCTCAAGCATGAAAGTCTGTTTTCGTGTTGTTGCTCACTCTCGTTTGATCTTGCATCTTTCTTTCTTTTTGCCCCAGTGGGTTGTCTTGATAATGCAGATTTTGTTCTTGTCGGCATATTGTGATCGCATGAAACGAATCTGCATAAAGAATGGCACATCAAGTCTGAAATAGTAAATAGTTTACCTTCCTGTCTCTGAAATTGAATTTCGAATGTAATTTTAAATGCTTTAACCCGGCATCCGTTGCTATGCCTCGTTGAATAAAATCAAAACAACCAATCAAAAAAATATGAAGCAAAATTATTTTTACTAATTTTCTATCTCAAACCGTTTTTGAACTTTGCATTTGGGTCATAGTTGAACAGCTTATGTAGATTATGAAGTCTAGAGTGGGCTATAAATAGTGGGAAATAGGAAAAACTAAGATTTTTTAGATTAAATTTAAGCAAATATTCGATTTTTAGTGACGAATGAGAGTGCTGGCGCGGCCTGGGGGCTGTGGGAAGGGAGTTCCATCATAAAAGCATGACTATAACTTTTATTGGGTGAAAATATGAATGTGTAAAAATTTTTATGTCATTTGGTGTTGTCGTTTCGTAGTGATGCGCGTACAACGTACAGACATTCACCTTTATAGTATAGATTATTTAAAACATAAAGAATTAATATTTTGGAGGACACAAAGACATTTCACTTAGTGCAGGAACGTTTTCCAACAATTAGACAAATAGCGCAGTGCACTTTGTGAGTCGCTTTCTGTTTACGGAGAAGCTTAGCCGTAGATTAGTAGATTTGCTCGGACTCGGCCCTTACATTTTGTGCTACGGAAGCTTTGAAAGAGCTCTCCGTGCCTCATATGCTTCAGAGTAAAAGCCAATCCAAGGTTTTCTAAGTAAAGTCTTCACTTGTATATTTTAGGTGGCAAAACAAAGCCGTTAAGAGTGAATATATCTTCGGATATAACGTTTTGTTTGCCATTTACAAGAGTGGTTTTCTATTGTTTCAATTGTAACTGCATCTCTTTTCGTGCCGTTGTGATATGCAATAATCAGAGACAGGTTTTTCAGATGATTTGGAATCACATTATCGCTGTGATACATTGTGCTCAATAGCCTTATAATAGCCAACCATATTGTATTGTTTAGGCATACACTGTACAATCGTAATTTGGTGACTGCAGAAAACCCTACTTGTAAAAATTAAAGAAACTTTCTGTTACTTTGTACAATGTCAGCAATAGCAATATTATAAATATATTACGTATGCTGAAATTTTGGGCTAAGTCATATGTATTATATATAGTTTCTCAAATAAGTAAGAAAATTTAGACACAGTTGTGAGGAAATATCGGCCGCTACCCAAGGTTCTAATCCAACAGTAAGTTTACTTGTTTAGTATACTATAAATGGGCATTTAACATTGATCTGACAACTGCATCTGCCAACAAGCAGAGTAGATTTGCAATCCATTTTTATACAAATTCCGCATAGGAGCTAACTTGTCAGTGGGCCTCAAAGACCTACAATTTTCTTGATCATCAAACATCAGAACACTTTATTTTAGCTTAACGAGCTCTAGATATAATGGTATAAAATATTAGCTTCATCGGAAGGACTATGTTGAATCAAGGATTATTTTCCAAGGCAACACAAAACTTAGGTAGTAGCGGTGCACAAATCCTGACCAGAGAAACCAAAAATGTGTAGCAAAATTTCAAAAAAAAAAATATAATTTTAAAAATTATCGCTGTTTGTGTGGATCCCTTTTCTCCAGAAGTCCTTTGCGGTGATAATCACAGTCCTTGGAGATTCATCTAAAATCAATAGGACAAGAGAAATTAGTTTTATTAATAGATAATCTTGTGTCTGATCATATTTTTTTTTTAAATTGACCATATGGCGGCCTCATGAAATATTTTTCAGATTTTTCGAGATAGAAACCGACAATTAATTGTTAAAAAAACCCGAAATTTTTCAAACAAAAATATCCTTCGATCAGGCACAAGCGTTTTATGATTTCCAAAAGCGGTATAAATTTTATTGAAATCTACCAAGTGGTTCTTAAGTTTCAGTGATCACCAGTTCAAAAAACATAATTTTAAGAAAAACACATTGAAAGTTTTGCTACCGATTTATGTAGAGTTATATAAATTATTTAATTACTTCCACTGTGCCATCTATTCCTGGACCATATAATAGTTCCTCAAGCGTAATCTTTTTTTCTTGTTCACTCCTCTCGGGAGCATGGGGCCTCCTCTACAAGACTCAGTCTTGCGTTGGTTTCATTAATTTGTTTTGATTTCTGACAGGGTAGGTGATTAGCCTGCCGCTATCTGTCATAAGTAATGGGAATGTCCACCTGTCGTTGCTTAGGAACATCGTCTTCTTATTGCTTGGAGCGTCATCTGTGTTTCACATTTTTTTGGCAGAAGAATCGCACAGGTGGCTAAAGACTTCGCTAAATTTCGTGTGCCTGCCCTATCGTCCGCTTCTTCTTACTGGTGCCACTAATGCAATGTATAACTGTGTGTTTTTCTTTGTTTTTTGTTTGTTTTAGCAGCCACAATGCAAATAATGCGCAGTCTATTGCGCGGGAGTAAGGATTGAAAGGATCAGGTTTTGGGGTTGAGGAATGGATTTGGAGGAATTTTTTTTGTTTTTGTTTTAGAAACTGGTAAATTTCGATTTGCTGTTGCCAACGTCACTTTCTACCTACTTGAGTGTTATCGTTAGCGCGCTTATCTGCCACTTTTGTACGTGCAGCATCCATTTTTCCAGCAATCGAACGCTCCGGAGCGCCCGCGAGCCCTTTATTAATTGTTGAAAAACTCCAAAAGTATTTGTCGGACTCACTTCACATTTTCACACAATATTTTTAAGATATTATACTTTAAGAATATGCAAAAAATAATAATTTTTTGCAAATTCTGACTACCCCTAACCCTTTAAGGGCACCAAAATCACGCAACTTGAAGCGAAATGACGAGAAAAATAATGCTTAAAGACGATTGTTGCGGTTATGTACAACAGTCGATTAAGAATACTTCGGTTGCTTCAAAAGTTGTGTTGCTTGTTAGTATTCATTTAGCACTACCATACACGGCTTATTGCAGGTTATCCGATAACCTTAAGGTATCATAGAATATGCAAGTTTCAAGGGAAAGAAAAGTTTTTTTCTTTATTTAAATGCGAAATCATAAGGCTTAGGATATAGTAAAAATATATTTTAATAATGCTAGCCACGCTCAAATTACAAACTTTTTTATACTAAAATGTTAAAAAAAAACCTGAACCGCGCAGAAGTATTAAATCTTATTATTCCAGCGTTATTCAGTTTCATATCCAAAAACGGAGTTTTAAAATAAATTATCCCATACCCAAGTATGTTTGCAGTGAACAGAAACAAAGTTACAATTTATAATTATTATTACATACGTGGTTGGTTAAAATAATGATCCATCCAGAATCCAACTAGCGCTTCTGCACCATTTCTTTGCCCAATCCTCGCTGCCAACTTGTTTAACGGTTCTGTATAGAATCCAATCTGTGCAGTTCAGGTACCTTATTAGGTTGTTGACATCTATGCCAGACAGTAGTTTGAGACTTTCGATCAGTGGCTTATGAAGGGTTGAAATTCGCTCCGTCCAAAAGACTGGGCATTCACAGAGGAAATGGAAAATTCTTTCCTATTTCCCTACATTTATCTAAATATCTATATAATTTCGATGGTCTATTGCTCTTCACCACATTTTGACGAAAATTTTGCTAGCTTCGGTAATTTCGGGGTCGCTGTTTCATCCTGAAATTTCGGAAGCAGTAAAAACCACTATTGAGATTCCTATTATCCACCTATAGCCTTTGCTTGAATTTTCTCAAGGTTTGAAGTGCGATACGGTGAATTCGCTGAATCCACAAAACGGGCACGGGAGTTTCGCCAAACCATTTAGCAAATACGAATGGGTTGAAATTGTATGGCGAATTCTCAGACGAACACCGGTCTTAATATTCCGGCATGAAGAATTTGACGGGTATTGGTTTTTCGAACTCGAGAGATTGAAGGATTTGTAGTGATGTTGGTACTGGTTGCATTTGTTCAGGGAACTTTCATAATTGGAACGCCTTACAACTGTTTTATATCTTCTGGAAGAGTGTATTCGAACATGTACAATGGCTCTTTGGTTGCCTCCTTAGCTCTACTATCGGCCTGTTCGTTACTTTGATGCCACTGTGACCCGGGACCCACATAAGTTGGATTGAACCTTTTTTTGTGTGAGCATGTTGCGCATTTTTGTTATTACTGGAGAGCTATTAGCTGGGTTCAGAATAGCCTCGATTGTTGATTTGCTGTCACTGCATATTATATATTGATGGTTTGTTTGGGAAGCGAAGTGTACCGCTTCAAGTAACGCAGCAGCTTCGGTTGTGAAAATTGAGCAGTAAATTGTAATGTAAATATTATATCGAGCATTTATCATCCCTCGTTAAATAACACAGGCCAACAACCAAACAACTTTTTTGATAATTTTAACTAATTACTTTGTAATTTGGTGTCCTGATTACGAAAAAAATTATTAAAAAGTTATATCACCCATCAATTTTTCACATTTTACAATTAAGTAAAAATAAAGTTTATGTTCCAAATTGTATCGGATATATTTTTAACTTCTTAAATACTTTTTAGTTGGCAACATTATTAAAATGTAATCAGATTGGCAATGAAGGAAAATGTTTTTAAGTTGGTAGTTCTTATAAATTTAACAGCTGTTAGCTTTCTTTCAGTGAGTTATAACCTCAAATTGCTGTGCGTTTTTTATTCAAAATGAAAATGGTTAAACGTGATTGTAAAAATGCTCTAACGCTTTTTGCTACATATGTGGTAATTTTGTCATTAAAAAACATCAAAGGGAAGTTACTGACTTTGTAAAAAAAGTTTACTTTACATATTTTGGTTTAGAAATCAGTAATCAAGACAAGTATTGGGTTCCGCATAAAGTATGTTATGTTTGTGTCGAGGATCTAAGGAAATGGCTTAAAAAACGAAGAAAGCTTTTAAATTTGCAGTACCCATGGAATGGAGAGAGCAAAAAAACCATTTAGACGATTGTTATTTTTGCTGTATAGATGTTAGTGGATATAACTCCAAAAATAAAAAAACTATTATCTATCCTAATGTTACATGAGTTGATCAGCCGGTAGAACATGGCCCGAGCTTTCCTGTACCTGTGTCACCTGAGGATATTGATGATGTTTTACAGTCTAGTTTCGAATTTAGTCAAAGTCAATCGACTGATGATAATTTCCAATGTACTCCGGACAATTTAAAACCCCGGTTACTTGCACAAACAGAGTTAAATGATTTAGTGAGAGATTTGGGTTTGACTAAGGAAAAGCAGAGTTGCTTGGTTCTAGACTAAAAGAAAAACATTTATTGGAACCTGGAATATATATTTGCCATTATAGAAGAAGAGATGAACAATTCACTCAATTTTTAGGCAGAACAAGGATCTGGTTTACTGCCATGATATTAACGTTCTAATCAATGAATTTGGCATTGAATAAAAGAAAGAAGATTGGAGATTTTTTATTGACTCATCAAAAGCAAGCTTGAAGGGTGTGTTATTAAATAACGGAAATACATATGCTTCAGTGTCTGTGGCACATTCAATTCATATGAAGGAAACTTACATAAATCTTAATATTATTTTACAGAAAATTAACTATACAGCTCATGATTGGATGCTATGTGGAGATTTAAAAGTTGTCTCTATGCTCCTCGGTCAACAAAAAGGATTCACAAAATTTCAATATTTTATATGTGAACGGGACAGCAGAGCAAGGGATCAACATTGGTCTAAAAAGCAATAACCCTTAAGGGAACTTTGAGACCTGGCACAAAAAACATTATACATGATATCCGTAAATTGATGTTCGATTCAAACATGAAACAACAACGAATCAGAAGGAGAAGGATGCTTGGATATCATTTAAAGAAGTTGTGATTAAGTTTTTGGGTAATGCGAAAGCTCCGAATTATAAACTCATCATAGCTAACATGATAAACAAGTTTAAAACTCTTGGTTGCCTGATGAGCCTTAAGGTCCACTTTTTGCACAACCATCTTGACTTTTTTCCTGAAAACTTAGGTGACGTGAGCGAAGAGCAGAGAGAACAGTTTCATCAGGACATAAAAGAGATGAAGAAACGATACCAGGGACGGTGGAATATCGAAATGATGGGTGATTACTGTTGGTCACTTCACAGAGAACATCAAAATGCAATACATAATTTTGCCTATTTTTTTTAAATATTAAATCGATATCAGATTGTAGAAGAATGGTAGGTGATAAAAAAAACGGCTATGTATTGCGGTTTCAACATTCAAAAATGCATAAGATTTAGGTAAAATTGTTTGAAAAGTTTTCACAAACTTGTTTTTTGTTGGCCTGTGTAATTATATTTAGTATTTTTAATGAGCTTAAGCATTTCGGGAACCCGGTAGTACAACAAGCATAGTCTGAAATTTCAATTTATTCTTCGTCACATATTTACAAAAATTGTACTGCGTTCGGTAATTTCGGGATCTCGGTATTACAACCTGAAACTTCGGGAGTAATAACAACAGCTAGCATTGAGATTTTTATTATCTACCTAAAGCTTTCGCTTGGATTTACCTTATTTCAGCGGTGTACTGTTTCGAATAAATATGTATTTTTATTCCCACTGTTATTTCCAATTTCCTATGGAGCGAACTTAGGTCAGGTTTTAATAGTCATTTACATCGATCTATAATAATAATTATTATCGCATGATTAATATCTAAATATCATATCGATTGTTTGTCATCACTCGACAAATAATTATATTTGCTTAACAAACTTAAAAATTTCAGGATCCCGGTATTACGAATTTTCGGAAATTTCGACATCACGAATAATCGATATTATTGGCATGCATATTAATTTTTGTTAATCCATTAATTAATTACATTAAAAAAAGCCATTCCCATTTCTAATCTGCCTCGAACCGAACTTAATAGTGATAGTTCGATATAATATCGAACACTTATCATTCTTTGGCGTATACTTAATAAACAATTGTCATTTCAAGTTTGAATATTATGTGCACCTCCAGCTTTTATTGACAGCAAATTGACATCTGCTTGGTAAATAGATTTTATTGTCATACAATTTTTTTATACCAACTGCATATAGTATATGAGTGCATGAGATAAAAAGCAGATGATTTATTATACACACACACACACGCATTCTAAGAAAAATACCAATATTTATTACGCAAATGACTGTCACACAATGTGTGGGTGATAATCTGCATATTTGACAGCGTCAACGTAACAATTAGTGCTACGTGCCTGTCTAGATTTTATGGTAGCTCCATCCACTTTTAGTGTGCAAAACAACAACACAACTGCATACAACAAACACAAATTAATAAATAATAAAAGTTTAGTGCAGACTTCTGGGTATGTGAACATGAGAGCAAGCATATTGAGATTGGTATCAGCCGCAAATTGACACTGCGATTATGGTAAAATCGATGAGCGACACAAGCGTACCACACACATGCAATCTACATTGCCATATCTGTGATGTAGGTCCCTTGATAATGCAATAATTACACCAATATAATCTTATAGGCGGTCTGTCAATTGTACGATTATTATCGCATGCACGATTAAATATCTGTCTCTGAACACAATTATCTCCATTGCCGATAATGACACTTGCTCCATAAGTGTGTGACATATTTGTTGCTTCTGTTTGTTTTTTGGCGCATGCCCATGATTCCTGTTTGCTTACTTACTTTTTGTAGTGCTCTTATCTTTTCCATGTATTCGATTGGGTTCTTCGATTTCAATGTTATAGTTTGCTTTGCACTTAAAATCTGCCGTTTACATGGCGAGGGATGAAGTAAACTAATTGAAGTTATTTATTCGATCCTTTGCCTTTATTCACTGTGAGCCTCTGCCATTGGATTTTCACATTAGCTATTTGTATGTGGGGATATTGTGTGTTAAGTGAGCTCAGCTGCGAGGGCGCGTCAATGTATAATTAATGAGATTTTGTTTGTGTGTTTGCCATTGATGTGGATGTATAAATATTTAACACTATTTAGTACTGCGAATATTTGTTCGGTTATTTCAAGGTCACACACACGCAATTACTTTCATTTCAGGTTTACGTTTAAGGAGGTATACGCTATTCCACAATGTTGGGCTCCGGCTGGTTTCTTCTGAAATTATATGATATATGTAAAGGATGTTTTTTTAGCTATTATCTTTTTAAACGTTTCGTGTTTTGTTTCACTGTCAAACATCTTCAGTTTGGTCTGTAATTTAACCATGAATCGTCTTACAAACGAACAACGCTTGCAAATCATAGAATTTTATTATAAAAATGCGTGTTCTGTAAAGAAAGTTTATCGCGCGCTTCTTCCATTTTATGGTCAGTTTTATTGCCCCACTGAAGCGGCTATTCGAGCTACTGTGACTAAATTCAGAACCAAATTTACATTATTGAACATCAAACCACCAACACGCTTACGTAGAGTGCGAACTGAAGAAAATATCGCAGCTGTATCGGCCAGAGTTAATGATGACCATCAATTGTCGATTCGTCGCCGTTCGCAGCAATTGGGCCTCTGTTACTCAAGAACGTGACAAATTTTGCGAAAGGATTTAGGTGTGAAGCCTTTCAAAATACAGCTGGTGCAAGAATTGAAGCCAAACGACCTACCGCAACGCAAAATTTTTGGTGAATGGGCTCTTGGAAAGTTGGCCGAAAAATTGTGTACGGCGACGAAGCTCATTTTTAGATCAATGGGTACGTAAGTAAACAGAATTGTCGATTTTGGAGTGAAGATCAGCCAGAAGAATTGCAAGAGCTGCCAATGTATCCAGAAAAGCTCACGGTTTGGTGCGGTTATGGGTTGGAGGTATCATTGGACCGTACTTCTTCAAAGATGCTGCGAATCGCAACGTAACTGTGAATGGTGAGCGCTACCGTGAAATGGTATCCAACTTTTGTTTGCCCAAAATGCAAGAGCTTGACTTGCATGACATGTGGTTCCAGCAAGACGGTGCCACATGTCACACAGCACGCGTAACAATGGACTTGTTTAGAGGCGAGTTCGGTGGACATTTTATTTCACTTTCGGGATCTGTCAATTGGCCACCCAGATCGTGCGATAAAACGCTTTTAGATTATTTTTTACGGTGTTATGTTAAAGCTCATGGCTATTCACACAAGCCTGCTTCGCATGGGAAGACAACATTAAAGCATTTATATGTGAGATACCGGCCGAAACATTGGAAAGAGTATGCCACAATTGGACTAAGCGGATGCACCATTTGACAGCGCGCATGAGCCCAAGAACATCATCTCGCCGCATATCTCAGCTACTTATAAATACCAGCGCGAGGCGGAGAAATACTTGGTATAAAAATTTTAATTTATACTTAAATCAGCAAATGAAGGCAATTGGAAATTCGGCACAATTCGACATCGCTCCTCTGTAAGGACTTTGAAGTAACCGCAACATGTCGGCGATTTCAAACAGTTCTATTTTTTAGTTAAGAAGCAGCTACTCGATAGCTACTTTAGTGGCTTAAAAATGTTTTTTATTTGACAAAAAAGGTTCAAGGTTTGAAGGTTCAAAAATTTTTAGAGACAAGAGTTTTTTGGAATTTTTGAAATGTATCCTTATATGGAAGATGGCCTTCTTATAACCATTTCTAGTAGGACGTAACAAGGTATCCCTATTTTGTAGCTGCAGAGAACTATCGATATCGATAACTTTGGGTTGACTGCCGATAATGACAAACGGAGTTGACATTTCTGTTCAGTAAGGTTTGACAAGTCATCGTGAATTGTATAACGCCAGAACAACGCGTCCGAATTGTGGAAATTTGCTTAAAAAAAAAAATTAAAAAATTTGTTCTCGAAATATGTTATAAAGGAGCTGCCGTTACGGTGAATGTCGAGCGTAATCGAGCCAAGCTGACTGACTGACGGCGCAAGTTGCCATACAGCCTGCTTAACAATCGATTTATTGCAATATTCAAGCCAATTGCAAAAAGTAGCTAAAAAATGAACGAATGGCCCATGTAATTTGTAACCGCGAGAAACACATGCCGGGTATCATATTTAAAATAAAAGCCATGAAATCATCTACCAAATTATAAAGAATAATCATTCCGACAATATTTCTATTTTTCATCACCATTTTAAATTCTCAAGGTCGTAAAAATTATTGAATATAATCTAAATAAATGAGTATATGACTCTCTCAATTTCGGAATGCGATTAAAAGTTATTTAAATAAAATGTTAGCACTATAATTTGCTACAGCTCACTACTAAAAAAAGCACTAACACAGTCGATTAAGACAAAATTAATCGTACAATTTTTTTACTAAATAATTTTGAGTAGTGGCACCTGGACATTTACAATTTTTTCTGTTAAGTGAAAAGATGGAGATGATTTCAGTCAAGTAACTGCTTCCAGTACTGGCACAAATTTGTGCCTATTTTATCACAATTTCCTTTACCTTGCGCAAGATTTTCGGTCATAACTGCTGACACTCCTGTCGAATATTACGCGTATTGATTATATAAAGGGGTTTCCAAAAAGAGGTGTTATTTTGATATTCAAAGAAAAATTATATTTTTAATATAAGAGAGCGGATGTTTATTTCATTATAAAGAGGAAGGTATGCCGTTAATATTGAGAAATAACATCAGGCAAATGACCACCACTACCACGCTTACTTTACAATATCCTTTTCATGAAATTTTCCATAACCGAATTGCATAATGGGTGCCCTATGTCCTCGTTAGCCTCACGAATTCCATCTTTGAAGTCTTGAATCGACCTTGGGCTGTTGGCGTAGACCTTCTCTTTCACGTGGCCCCAAAGAAAAGAGTCACAAGGTGTTAAATCACAAGATCTCTGTGGCCAATTGTGATCACCTCTTCGAGAGATAACACGGCCCAGAAACTTTTCCCGTAAAAGATCAATGGTTTCGTTGCTTGTGTGGCACGTAGCGCCATCTTGTTGAAAACAAACGTTGTCCAGATGAATGCCATCCAATTCCCGCCATAAAAAATCGTTAATCATCTCTTGATAGCGATAGATTGTACCGGTTATTGGAAAATCCTTTACCTATTTTTAGTGAAGTGGGTCAATTTGACTCATACAAAAAAATTGAAGCCCTTTGCAAAAAACAGTTCCAACTGAATTGAAATGAGATATTTATTATTAGAAACTTTATGGAACACATTACTTACATATGAACTATGTTTTTGAAACAAATCTTTCGTAAAATTTTTCTTGCATTTAACACAAAAGCTCTTAAATCTATTTCTCTTGGATAATGCTCGCACTTGACAATTATTTCATACGCCAACATCATGAATTTTCCGCATGGGAACGGAAGTGTTCTCGACATCGTCAGTAGAGTTTCCTCTTATCTCTTCAGCTAATTGGAAATGCAAATCCTTTTCTCCTAAAAGCTTTCTCGTCAATAATCAATTTGAAAGCACTGAACCAAGCATAATATGAGTGTAGTTGGGCCCGAAACTTCTTTGAAAACGGTATAACCTGGTAATTTACCGACATCTCTACCTTCTTTCAACGTTTTGCATAAAATCCCATCATCAGCCTTTTCGGAAGAAATTTCTTCATTGCAAGATGTATCCATAGCATCTAATTCATTTTCAGTTTCAGAATCAGAAATAATGCACGTTTGTCTTTTGCTATGAACTATATTCAGTGTTATTGACTTCCTCCTCTATTTCACTTTCGTTATCATATATTTCCATATCAGTTGCAACTGTGTCATTATCTGATTGGTATTCCCTTACTTTGTTTACTTTTTCTGTGAAAACATATTTATTCTGATTTTTTTCCATAACAGGAGCCCTTTGTAATTAGCAGTAAACAATTCATGAAATGAAATACCTTTTTGAAATAATGTTGAAATTACCTTGGTGGACCAAATTTGTTTTGCAAAAAATTCATTTCATAAAATTATATCAGTTTTCAGAAAATGATGTGTAAAACGGAATGATGAAAGAGTTGGGTAAATAAGATACCTTTTGACACAAACTAACTAATAAATTGACAAGATTAATAATAAATGTTCAAGCATCACCCTGTTCGGTGATGCCCAATTGCATGGGCAGTTGTTTGGTTGATTTTTCTTCATTCTCAGCGACATTGTCATTGTCTCGGCCGAACGACCAGTCCGGTGACGGCCACCTGTGATTCCAGTCTGTTCGAGTCGAGCAGCCAAGCGACGGAATGTTTACTCAGTCGGCGCGACACGATTAGGAAATTTTTTTACGCAGGAATTCCACATGAGTTTCTTTTAAAAAATATTTTATTTATTTATTTAATATATGGAAAAATTAATAATAAATTATTATTTTATTATTTTACAATAAAAAAAAGGAGCACTAGCTGCCAGGGTTTAAAAAATATAAAATGTTAATTTTTAACAGCAATCTACAACTCCGTTGTACAATATAACAAATCTTCCAAACTAACTATTAGGTAGTTTAAGTAGCCAATGATATAGAAACCATAATCCAGGATTTCATGAATGCTCGATAAACCAAAGTACATAACAAAGCAAAGATATGGAGAAAAAGTACACTGATCACTGTTTTCGTCACTGCCATCCGCTTTGACTAGAAGGTGATACCCATAAGTCCACAAAAAATAAAACTACCTAAGTTAGTAAGCAATTTAAGCACCTTAAGCCTTCAACCAAAGTTTTGCGAATCACTAAATTGCTGACAAGCCTTAATCCAGAAAAAAATCATTACAATCAAATCAGCCGCATACAAATACTCGTAATAACAAAAGTGGCTCTCATTTACCAAAAATAAAAATATAATCAACCGATCAATGAAACTACATCTACATAAATGCTCATTTTACGATAATAGCAAAAAACAATCAAGCAAACAAAAATTAAAGTGATTCAAACGATACAAAAAGTAAACCAAAAGCGAAGAAATGCGAAAGAATCAATGATAATGTAGCATTAGTGACTCGGTCGAAGAAATGCCTCACGTATACACATACTGAGATTTGACCAGGCGAAACCAGAGCAGCGCCGCAGGCCTACTGAGCATTCAATGTGTGACTTACTTATTATTGTTAGTGTTATTTTGTCTTTTTTTTTGTTTTAGCGAGCAGCAGAAAAAATATACACTCGTCGAAGTAAAAATAATTTGACATGTGCAAATAAGCAAACGGACGTAAGTATATTAGCTCTAAGGAAAATGTCACTTAGTATTGCGCATGTATTGAATTGGTAGATGGCATTACCATTTAATGAGTGATATTATTTTGTGGGATTATGTGCATTACTTGGCTATTAGTGCTAATAAAATTAATTAAATTTACGGCATCACTTGATGTGCCTTATACTGAGACAGGCCACTGAATATTGCACGCTGAGGTAAAAGAATTTTGTAAAAATTAAGACTTGTGACTTCAAATAGCGCATGGGCTTTTCAAGCAGAGCACTTAATCGTTTTTCATGTGCAAATACAAATGGATGTAGTATGTAAGCGACTTAAGAGGTTGGGGATAGTCAGAATTTTCTAAAAATTGGATTTTTTTTTACATTTTCTTAAAGATATTGTGTGAAAATTTGATGTGAGTCTGACAAATACAATTTGAGTTGTTCAACAATCAACAAAGGGCGCTCGGGCGGAGCGGAGCTCGATAGCAAAACTTTAAATGCGTCTTCCTCAAAACTATGTTTTTTGAATTTTTTGGATTTCAAAAAAATGTATACTGTTTTTGAAAAACATAAAAAACTCGAAGAATTTTTTTTTTCAAAAATTTCGATTTTTTTAAATAATTAATTGTCGGTTTTTTCTCGAAAATCTGAAAAATATTTTTGAGGCCGCCATATTGTTAATTTTGAAAAAAAACTGCTTCGAATCGAAACAAGACTATCTATTAATTGAACTAATTTCTCTTGTCCGATTGATTTTAGATGAATCTCCAAAGACTTGTGATGATATCGCTAGTGACTTCTGGAGGAATGGGCTCCATACAAACAGCGATAACTTTTACAATTATAATTTTTTTTTTAATTTTACTGAAGTCAAGTCGAAACATGATGTACTAATGCTATATTTTTAGTTTTGTAAAATAAAGCAATTGACTAGCGAAAAAAAATTTTTTTTAAATCATAATTTTGATTACCTTATTACTCCTACCCCTAACCCCTAAAATTTCTACTGCATAAGAGAAGGTGGAATAATCACAGCTTCTCAAAAATTATCTTGGAATAAAAATTTGCATCTTTAGAGGAGCTCTTATGGTTGCTGGCATTAAATGCAATTAACTACTAATAATTTTATGAAATATGCATCTACGGCGCACTTAATGGCGCGAGAGCCAAATATGATGCCAGTGTGTAGTGCTACAAACATCTCGGCGCTTAACATATCTAGCGTAAGTGAACTCGAAGTCCAAATAAGAAGATTTTTTTTTTTTGAAGAAGTAACTTCCCAAAATAACGTATGCTTAAAATGTTTTTATATGGCAGAAATACGCAACTTGCACACTGTGTTCAACAATTCTAAAAAATGAGAGTGATTTTGGAGTCGGTTTAAACTTGCACTTGATAAATGCATGCCCAAATTTGTAAAATGATTAATGAAATTTGGATTTGGTTTTAAGGTAGTAGTCTGGTAACTTACACGTTTCTTGATGCCATATTTGGGACATTTTTTGGAAGGGAAAATAAAATTCAATCGGTTTGATTCTCTGATATGTTATTAAAGGTATCAGAAGGTGTACAAAAAAACTTTTTTTTTTAATGTTTTGATACTATTTTTGTACACTGCAGCAATCGGCAAAAAAAAGAGGTACAGTGGCTGGCCGGCGTGATTTCGTCACTTGTGGTCATCTGAAACAGAAAAAACAAATTGCTTATTAATCAGTGTGCTTGTCGTTCTGGCGGGTAGTAAGATCAAATGATTTTGACAAAAAATAACAAAATGGCGGACTTCGTCAGAAAATTACCTTTTTTAAAGGGGAAATCGGACTAAAAAATGGAAAGTTAGGGACAAAATAAATTAAATCTACTACCCGCCATAACTATTGATGTGTAGAAAAACATATCTAATTAAATTTCAGCTCAATCCGTTAGATAGAAAATTTGTTTTCACGACGGCCACCCGGAAAAACGTTGTTTTGAAAAAAACGCGTTTTAAGTTTTAGCAATTGAGCCGCGCAAGTACGAGCCCCTCTCATGTATGTGCTATATTACCAATATATCGCACTTTCAAAATATGTAAAAAACCGAAACTCGAAATTTTCAAAATAAGTTACCAGACTACTACCTTAAATTTGCACAAAATTTGTAAAATAATTAATTACGTTTCCGTAAACACATTATTGAAATTAAATAAGAAACACATAAATTGTGAATACTTGGCAATAAGTCACTGAGCTAAGTTTGTTTATTGATACTGCTATACGTTTTTACCGAAACCCACTTTAACGTAAGCTGTTATAGATTTTAGTGCAATGGTATTATTTTATATTATTTTCTCATCGGAAACCCGTACATTTTAAATATACAACTAGAATTATTTAATATTGAAATCTGGCCTGATTTTTCGGTGCATTTTTTTATGGGAAAAGAAAATATGGTTAGTCTCTATCGAGAATAGGTATCTGGACTCTAATAGAACTCTATAATGACTATGATGTGTTAGAACTTCAATTTTTACCTGGCAGTACCATGACAATTTAAAAATAAACTAACTAAAATATAACTAATCTATACTTCTTTTGCAACCAATTTTACTACATATTCCTGAATATAATATCTCTTTTAGTCTGTAGCATATGAAATGTAGCAAATAATAATTTTTTAATATGCCTGTACGTTCAAGTAGAATTGGAGCAGAATGTGTATTCTCACATATATATTAATACAAAAAATTCCGGTAAATCTACATCCCGACACACAAATACATACAATATCATGCTAAATAATCCCCCGTCTGTCGTTGTCATTCCATTCATTGTGCTTTAAAATATAAAATCACACTGGCGAGACAATCGCCGCCTCTGGTCGAAGGACAGTTATTCGGTCTTCATGGAGTAGTTAATGATTCTGTGATGACGTTAAGCAAAACAACAAAAACCGCTGGTTGCCGTCATGCCCACCGTTGTCATCCGCGCTACTAATGATGATGATGACATATACTTTTATGTAAATATGCGTGATTATGTGCATATGCACGTATATTTATGAGTACTTAATTATACCCTTACGTAGTATGAGATGGATTGTAACTGAGTGCCTTTGTCATTTGCGAACTTTCAGATGTATGAAAGGGTATGTATGCGTATGAATGTAAAATGTCTTTATAAAGTTCTCGTGCAACTGGGAAGCATTTGCGGCTATTCAATTCAATTAACAGTAACCTAATAATACATATGAACAGATTGCTTGCGCGTGTTTTTTTTATCTTTAATTTTTATAAAGCAGAATCTCAATGACTTTGAAAGTAAATCATAAAATTTAGTTGGAAGAAAACTTCGAAACTACAGGCTTCAATTTTACTAATTACGCGAAGATCTTTTGTAATATAAAACACTTCTCCTTGGAAAAAATCACATACTTAGTGATTTTCTAAGATGTTCTTACTACGGGGGTGCCACAGAAAATAACAACACTCACACTACATTTCCTTTGGAGTCTTCGGTGTTCAAGTGGTTATTCCAGGCAGGCACGTAGCATTTTTTGAGTCAGACAGAACTCGATTTAAAGTTGTTCTTCCTTTTTACAAATAAAAGTTTGAAAAAAATCGATATGGGTTAGCTTATTTTATATATCGCATTAATATTTGTGAGAGGATTTAATTCAAAAACTCGTATCCAAAAAAATTTCTAGACTTATGCAAAGTAAAGCATTCAGCCCCTGCAACGTAAGTAATGCTAATGACATAAACGAACTGCTTTCGGTCGACTGCGCAGCATTTTACAGGTTCACATTAAGCTGGCTTATGTAGCTTTGATTTTACTCTCCTCACTGAGAGATGTCGCTCAGAAGAAGACAAAAATGTACTAAAGCAAACGAGGGGTGCCTTTTATATGTCGGGATAAAAGAACAAAAACAAATTTTAATCATCGAAAATCAATTTATTGTTTTTCAAAATATTCTCCATGAAGATTAATACACTTTTGCATGCGTTTGAACCACTTTTGCCACTCTGAATGAGGTACCTCCAAAATATGCATTCTGAATGCCGCAACCGCTTCTTCAGGTGTCGAAAAACGTTGACCTCTCAGTTTGTTTTTTACGTACGGGAATAAAAAGAAGTCATTCGGTGCCGGTGCCAAGTCAGGACTATACGGCGGATGACCCATTAATTCGATGTTTTGGGTGCTGAAAAATGCAGTTGTTTGAGCCGATGTTCTGCGTTGTTCTAGTGGTACGGTTGCGACATGTCCAGTTTTTCCGAAAAAACAGGCGACCATTTGCTTGAAAGTGCTTCGTGCGCGAACAACTTTTGTTGGATTTGGCTCATCTTGAAACACCCATACACTCGACTGCTGTTTACTTTCGGGCTCATACGCGTAAATCCATGATTCATCACCTGTCACGATGTCATAGACGTGTTTCGAAGCCCCGCGATCGTATTTTTTGAGCATTTCCTTCGACCAATCGACACGAACGTTTTTTGAGCGATTGACAAATTGTGTGGGATCCAACGCGAACAAATTTCTTTGAAAGTCAAATGTTTATAAAATATTGAATGTATGCTGGCCCCACTAATGCCTAAGATTGTCTGCATCAATGGTTTTCGGAACAACAACTGATTTTGGACGACCTTCACGAAATTCGTCTTGGAGTGAACTACGACCACGATTGAATTCACCATACCATCGATAAACACTGGTCCTTGATGGAGCTTCATTGCCAAAAAATTAATTAAGTTCATCCATGCAATGTTGCTGAGTTAATGCACGTCGAAAGTTGTAAAAAATAATCGCACGAAAATGTTCACGATTTAATTCCATTTTTGGACCGAGATGAATCTTTTAACTTACTGTAAACAACACAAATAGCGCTGGTATTTCAAAACGTTCTGAGTACGTAAAAGCCAAAAAATGTCAAACTTTGCACCCCTCGTAGTACTTCGATCGGGCATACCTTACAAAAGGTTCCTACTGAAGTCTACAGACTGACACTAGAATGTACCCCACAAGATAGCAGACGGCAAGGTCGCCCAAAGCGCATATGGAAGAAAACGTTTGAAGAGGAGATAAGTGCTATCAGAAAGTCATTAAAAGAAACTGAAGTCACGAATGACCATACACGATGGAAACGTTTTGTGGAAGTTCTATATTCTATTCAAGATAAAGGGCATTGATGACGATGATGGTGGTACAAAATAGCACATAATAAGTCATATCTAAGGACTCTGCTTCCAGACACTCTCTTTGCTGTATAACGGGTCAGTTCTTGTTAATGTGAGAGCATTCTTGATCAAAGAAGTGATAGCAGTTTGCTACACAAGTTTCCAAACAGAGCTTTATGGTGGATCCAATTTTTATAATTTATTATTAAAACTTCAAACTCAATATCTGGACTAATAGAATTTTCGATGTAACTCGTAGCCGCGACAGATATTATATTCAAAAAATAAATGTCCTAAAACTATCTACCAAATTATAATAAAAATAAATTTATTCTGTTTTGTTGTACCATTTTAAGTTCCCAAGCTCTTAAAAAACACTCAAAATGCAAGCACCATACAATATTCTTTCATTCACGCATTTCTTTTGTTTTTACCTGCTCATTAAAAGTAAAAATCTCTCTTGTTAGAAAAATTGGTAATCACTTTACGCCAACTTACCATATTCGCTTATTTAATTTCATTTGCATGCCTTTGGCGTCAGAGACACAAATGGTTTTACCCTATTACGCCATCAATTAAGCAAATTTAATTGCAGTTGCATGGCGCATAGAATTTTCAAAAAAAATCTTCCAAAGTTGGCACCTACCTGCAATATATGGACATAAATATACACACACGCATGAGTTCAAAACTCGTAACCCTGACCCCATCCTTTCATTTTTCTTGTTCTGTCTCTTCATGCCTGTTTTTCATTAAAATTCCCTTTTGTGCATTTTATTAAGCTGTTTTGCTGGCGCATTTTTCCAGTCGCTCGCCTTGTAATTGCCACACAACTGGCAGTGAGACTATGCTTTGCCACTTAAATTGTATGCCACAAACGTCACCACGAGTCAACAATAACAAGTCAGGGAGAGAGAAGTGCGTTTTGTCACATGCATATTTGTACTCTTACGGAAATGTGAGGTTATGTGTAGTTGCCACACACCGGCTCCAAGTCATATATGTAGATATGTTAGCATATATATATTTACGTAAATAAGTATGTATGTATGTATACATGCATGAAATAGTGCCAGTGTATGTCAGGGCAATTTTGTGCGGAAAAAGTTGCGCTTAATGCTGCTCGTTGAGAAATATTTACAGTAAAAAAAAGTAAAAAAAAAAAAAAAAAAGGATAAATGCACACACCACTTTGTTAAATTGTTTGTGAAAAATATGCTACCACACTGCATCTACCAACAGTTAGTATTGTGCCACAAAGCAGTTTCTTGTTGATTAAAAAAAAAAATTAAGCATTCAGTTTGGTTGCTAGTCACTGGCTTACTTATCTCTGCAACTTATTTTCTGAAGCTTTTACTGCATTGGCATTTAGTGTGTTTTCGAATAAATAAAGCAAGATTTTTTCATAATTCAACTGCATTACTTGAAAAATAAATAGTTATATTTTTTTATGTAATATATTAAAACAAAATATCAAAAAATTTACTCTTTTCCAGTTTCCAAAAGAAAATTTTCTATGAACCCAAAATAATATTCAATGTTTTTAGTTTCTTGATTTTATTTATTTCTACAAGTTAGATAAGCAACTGACTACAATAGCATTTCTTGATTTCAAATTCGGGGGTTGCCTTTTATATTTTGCCCTTTCGCAACACTGGATATTGAGCTATAATTCGATATTTTTATCGAAAAGTTTGGCACTTCTCAGCATAAATTTAAATAAAATTTTTCCTCTCACAAGCTTCATCTGTTCTTTTCTCAGTTAGTTGAAAAATTCGTCTTGCCCAAAACTGGAATAAACTGGTGAATATTTTCGCGTAAAGATTTATTACGATTTTCGACGTGTACTATCGTTCGACCTTCGGCATTGAATCACCACCCTTAGCCCCTGTGAAACACTGGTACAACGAGTTCTAACGTGGCCACCAGTCCGTTCAAAAATTGTACGCGAAAGTTGAAGAGGCACCTCAAACCAAATAGTTGCCTATTTTTTCGAAAAATCCAGAAGTTTTTGGAGAATTTAGGAAAACAAGGATGGTGCCTCTCGCCTAGAGTTGTATTTTGGCTCTATAACACTATAATAAAACCAATCTTGTTATATGAAGTCGTTATATGGGGGAACGCACTGGAGAGAATGACATCAGTTAAAAAACTAGAGAGAGTTCAAAGGTCTGCACTCATTGGAATCAGCGGGGCACTTCGAACTACTCTTCCAGCGCTTAATGTAATGCTAAATGTTGTACCTATAGACATTGCAGGCAGAACTGCCGCTGCACGTACTGAATCAGACTGAGGGGCTTTGGCTATAAGCTCAATCTCACATATGGGCACTCAAGCATCCTCAGAAACTTTGAGTTCATCCACCCGTCGACGGATCAGTGTGTGCCCTCGCTTAGTCCAAGCGGAACTTTCTCAACTCACATTCCATCAAGGGAGGAGTGGACCGGGGGCTACACTTGGGGACAGGGCCTGGTTAACCTGTTCACGGATGGCTCGAAGTTGGATGGTAGGGTTGGAGGAGAAGTATTCTGCAAAGAGCTCACCATCAAAATTAAATTCAGGCTACCAAATCACTGCAGTGTGTTCCAAGCAGAGGTGGCCGCAATCAAAGAATCAGCTGACTGGCTACTTACTTGCGTAATAACTGTTAAGAACTGGTCAGGGAACGCCTGGTCTCTCCATCGATTGCATCAGAATTCTTCGTCATAAGGATAATTTGGGTACCTGGTCATAGGGACATAGCTGGAAGCTGCGAAGCCGACGAGCTGGCCAGACAATGGATCTGTGAGGCAGTATGCCCGCGAAAGGAGAGGATCGGGATCCACTTGACAACCTGCGCTCTACTCTGGGAAGGATGGGCTTTGCACCAACTCAGCGTGTGCTGGGTAAGTAGACGAACGTGTAAGGTCGCGATGTGCTTGTAGCCACGTTTGGATAGGAGGCGTTCGAGGGATATTCTGAGGATGACAAAATCACGTCTCTCAAATTTCGTGGGCATCCTCATGGGGTAGTATCCACGAGAATACATGCCGTGAGACTCGAAATTATTTCGAGTCCTTTTTTGCGTCAGCTAAATGGAGGAGGAGGTGAAATCATCTCAGCACCTGCTTTTTAGCTGCCCAGCTCTCGTGGGGCTAAGATTCAAGCATCTTGCTTCTCACTTCTTTTCTGCACCTGCTGATATAGCAGGCTTTGATAACAAAAATCTGATGAACTTCATCAGCAGCATAAAGAGGTTAACACAACCGCAAATTTGTCACCGTTCATAGTCCACATACACTCAACCCTCCCCACCCTTCTATTTTTCGTCTTATCGGTTTTTCCTTCACCTCTTTGTTCCCTCTTGCAATGGTAGCACAAAGAATGAACCAAACTTCTTTTGTCCAAGTCGGGCCACTCTCTGGGCAACCATTACTACCTTCCTCTGTATACCTAGGAAAACAAACCGCCGAGGACGAACTATCTTTAACCAAGACAATGCGAGCTCTCACAATCGAGTTTTTGAGCACTCAAAAGACTAAATTAACGGGTAGTTTGTCTTAAAGTTCTGATATGGCACCTTTTTGTTCCCGAAAATGAAAATAAAAAAACGTTTCTCCACGCTTGAAGAAACTGTTTTACTCGTTGTGTATTCTTTAGCAAGGTTTAGTAGATTTGGATTTTCTGATACGTGACATCCCTCAGGAAGCAGAGAAATACAAAGTTAAGAAAGCTTATTATGGACCTAAAAACTCATTGGCAATAGAACGGGAGTTGCTCCAGCATACCCTTTACATTACACCCGTTACGTGCTAGCATGCATAGCTATGCATCAGACCTATTATTGACGATTGACACGGTGCAACACAGTGTCCCATAAATACCTCAAGTACGGGTCTACAAACTACTCTTGAGAGTGTAAGCACATATTGGTTAAGTGATATTTATTTAGTATGAGAGAGGGAAGCTTTCTTTTGGCAATCCTGCAGGATGTTTATACATTAAAAAAGATACTTAGATTCAAAATCATTGCCTAGCGCTAATTAGCTGAGCGAGATAGACAATAGATCTTGCAATCACTCATTGGGGATGCAGTGGATTCTCCACGAAGACGTGCGGAGTTTTCAACCTCAAAAAAGAACATTCACGTTTATTAACATTTACATAACCGCCGAAGCAGATATGAGTTTAATTTATAAAAGGAGGTTTTTGAGTAAAAAAGCTGGCCTTCAAATAAAAGTTCCTCAGTGCATCGGGGGAACGGAAAGTAAGAAAAATCGACCCATTTTGTAAACATCTAACTATAACTGAATTTCTGGTAAAAACTTAGACATAATTTAGATCTCAGAATCAAAGAAAAAAATTAATAGTTCCAATTCAAAACCACCCTGTCGCAGTTTAAGACCGATTTCTTTCATTTTTTTGCCTAGTATGATTCTTACTATCAACAGGTAATTTGATTGAAGCTGCCGAAATTACTTAGTACAAAATGCTTCATACTTCATCACTGCAGCCCTAAATCGGGCCCACTTTTGGTGAATCAACGGGAGCTGAGTGAGCTGAGCTGGCAAGTTAAATAGCAGCCACCGCATAACTTTTGTTTCAATGAAGTTTTCAAAAATGTACGTGAACCAGTTTTTCGCTCAGAAACTCAAACAATTTTGCCCGGGTAGAATAATAGCTTAACCGGAAAAATAGCAAAAGACCATCCACAAAATGCCACATATTTGCAAAAAATCAATGAATTTTTTAAAAAAGAACAGTATTTTAATTGCTGATATTTATTATAGAAAGTCCCATGGTCGGCTTTCGAATTTTAAGCGCATTATGTTACAGCTCAATGGATTTCCTGAATGAATATTCACTTTCTAAATTTTTCACTTTCGTTGCATTTCTAATCATATTCTTCCACCTACCGTTACATCGGACTTGCGAAATTCTTAGCTATTTTTACCAAATTTTCCTCAATCTTCATATCATTTTCGCTCGAAAATCCAATTCGTTTTGCTTGTCTGTCTATCAGTCAGTAACATAGTTACACAGTTTGCTGGTGAACTCAATTTGTTTATGTGAAACTTCATTAGAATGCAGAAATACATTTCCGTCTAAGTTTCCGCGAAACGTAGCAAAACGCAGCTACACAGCAGAGAAAAGAAAAACACACAAACAAAATCAACAAGCAATATTGCGCCCGACAACTGGCTTTTTCTGCTTATTCCATATTCAGCTCATATAAGGTGCTGTGGCAGCCAGTTCAAGGCTGTTGCTACGTCTTTGTGGCAGTAAGTTTGTTTGTCTCTTGCCAACAGCGAAATTTTGCCACTCAATCCCATAGTTGCTTGCAGCACGTCGCTTGGTTGACATTCTCGCACTGCCGCTGTAGCAACATCACGCCACATTTGAGTTGCTCCACAAAATTCACTTTAGCTCAGCATCTGCGATTTTGTTTGATTTTGCTGCCGCAGCTGTTGTTATTCTTGCTTGGATTGTTCAAAGTTGTCTTTTTTCCGCGAAAATTTGAAGCTTCCTTGTGAAATCAACAAGAATTTTCTTTACTGAGTTGGCGTTCGTCACTTGCCTTAAATCTTCTTTAATCTGTTTGCAAAACGTTTACCCTTCCTTTGCAGCAGATAGCAGTAAGACAGACTGTTTATGGCAGCGTTAGCTTTGAAATTTCAAGCAGGCAAAGATAAACGGAAGATACAGCGGTGAGTTGTGGAAATTTGAATTTAAATTCGTCGATTGTCGATCTGAGCAATTTTAATATTCAAGCATCAGCGGCAAGCGCCAGCCATAGCAGCAGTTTTGTTAGCCGAGGTTTTCCATTGTGTGCGCGTGTCATGCCGAAATCAAGTCATGCAAAATGTGGCTTCAAAGTCAAGTCAGGAAGGTGTCACTTGGCGTCTAATCCATTTCTAATTGTTTAAAATGAAAAGAGAGAAAAACGAGTTTCGTTTTATGAGTTTACTGGTATTTAAATGTATGTTACTCATACGCCACGTCGCTAGGTGCTTCATGAAATCTGGTCGCAACTAATGTTTCCCTACCTTTTTCTTTCTTTAAATTTATAAATATAGTTTTTAAAATGCTTTGAAATGGTATATTATGATTATGGAAACATTTCATTATCTTTTTGAAGAAAATTGTTTGTATTATATTAAAGACAATATTAGAAAAGCATCATATAGTGGCAAGTTTTGACTATTTACTTGATTATTCATTTTCCGACCAAAAAAAATAGCGACTTTGATTATATTTCAAATTTTGTACAAAACTTAAAAAATTTGGAAAATTTTCGTCAATATTTCAACTTTTTCAACATCTGACGAGTTATCCCAAAACATTTTTTGAGAATGGTTCGCTGCGTCTGCAGTATAATTATGAGTAGATTTATTTATTTATTTTTAGTACATTTAGAACGCTCTACGCTCCAATAAGAGTTTAAGGAATAAAATAAAAGAAATAATAGAAATAAAAAAAACTTAGCGATAAGAGTTAATACTTATCTATATAACTCATTTAATGTTAATTTGAAAGCTTGTTTAGAACATGAAAAATCAAACGCCACAAAATATAAATTTTTTTAAGTTCATTTATTATTCTATGTACTAAAGCATAAAGGCATCCACCATTCTAACCTGCTTCAGAAAGATTAAAGCATTACTCCGCAGATTTTTTTGTTAAATGTAGAAATAAATGAGCTCTAAGGAAAGAGGGCAGTAAATTACACCACTAAGGATATTAAAGCACTGTAACCTGAAATATCGATTGTATCTACCCACGTCCATAGTAAGTAATATTACTTAGGAGAAGTAAAGATATTAAAAACGCGACTACTCAAAATATTTTAGACTCCATGAGAGAGTGTGAAGATGCCTTAAATACGGAGAAGGTCTGTAGAAGTAGTTGCAAATATGTTCGTTGATAAGTTCGATCAATATCTACAGGAATTCCATCGGGACCTGGCGACTTATTATTTTGTGAGGATTTGACAGCTTGAGCAACTTCTTCTAATGTTAAATTACATCCCGTGAGCTTATTTTCCGATTTATTTAAAGGCTGACGGGGAGCATATGTTGCCTAATCCATATCTAAGCTACCTGCTAGGATGTAAGCTCCATGTGAGAGGTCAAGTAAGCATTTTTGAGTTGTATAGCCAAAAACTGTATTTTGGAAAAAATTTAATTTTTTTCTGGAGTTTAGTAATATTTTACATACTTAATGGACGCCGTAGTTAAGCGGTCGCCGTAGCCGAATGGGTTGGTGCGTGATTACCATTCGGAATTCACAGAGAGGTCGTTGGTTCGAGTCTCGGTGAAAGCAAAATTAATAAAAACATTTTTCTAATAGCGGTCGCCCCTCGGCAGGCAATGGCAAACCTCCGAGTGTATTTCTGCCATGAAAAAGCTCCTCATAAAAATATCTGCCGTTCGGAGTAGGCTTGAAACTGTAGGTCCCTCCATTTGTGGAACAACATCAAGACGCACACCACAAATAGGAGGAGGAGCTCGCCCAAACACCTAACAGAAGTGTACGCGCCAATTAATTATTAATTAAATTAAAATGGAAGAATTAATATCTAATTTTAATTGAACGCTAATTACAACACGATTACGAGCATTTTTTTATGCGCTGTAATGTTTTTGCCTTAAATTTTATATTTAAATGCTGATTAGAATTATTGCTACATTGCCCCACATACATGAATGCATACACGTCTGCAATTAATACAACTTGAATTACATCAACAAATTCGCTACAATATTCTTACATGACTAAAACAATTTGCTAAACAATATTTCAACAAACCAGTGCCTTCAACACGTTTTGGCTGCAACACGCTAAATTAGCCACATGCCGCCACTACACTAAAACCATATATAGTTACTCGTGCAATAAAAACTATGTACGTACATCACTCCTGACGCCTACTTCGTTATTTATTTTGAGAAAAGTGAAACAGAAATAAAAAGTCAGCAACCGTAACCGCGACATATTTACACAATTACAAACCATTGAGATGTTCCAGCTAAAGCGTGCTATGTGCATGGTCTTATGATTGCACACACATACATATACAATAGGCCGGGTCGATTTGTGGGAAGGCAAAAAAATCGCCCATTGCTTTGTGAAAATCATATTCTAGGGATCAAAATAAGAAACTTTGCCGAAGGAACCATACCTCTAAAACGAATTCTGATGTCTCCCAATTTGGGTCGAACTTTTTAGTTTCTTTTCTATAACTCACTTAAATTCATTTTTTCATTTACATATGTTCTGACTAAATAAATTTCTTAAGAGAAAAAATAGATATTATTATAAGTAAATAATAAATATTATTATAAATAAATAAAAATAAAGAAAAAACATAGCCATTTAGCTGATTTTTTCATGTAAAAATGGTGATATTTTGAAATTGGGGGGCATCAGAATTCGTTTTAGAGGTATGGTTCCTTCGGCAAAGTTTCTTATTTTGATCCCTAGAATACGATTTTCACAGAGCAATGAGCTATTTTTAAATCAACCCGCCCTAATATACAAGTATGTGCATACACTAGCGAATGCACGTGAAGAACAATAATCAAGTAAAATTGCTGTAAAATTATAGTTGTGAGTGCACAGCGAATTCTACGGCACTGTTTTATGAAAGTGTAACTGTAAGAAAGCACTTTTTTTGTATTGATTTTTCAATTAAATATGCAAGTAGAAAGAGAAAAACAAGAAAAGAACGAAACTTTAAAGTAAAAGTAAAACAACTAAGCATTAAGCAAACATTTACTGGATGTTGGAAAATATAATAGAAGAAAAAAATTTCGTGTCAGTTTTCAATTTTGTTTTGTTTTTTGAAATCGGTTATCTTATACCTGACATAAAAGTTCAAGCAATTATTGTAAGTTAAGAAAAAAAAATGTCCATTTTCCAAATATTCTACAACATAATAAAAAAAATTCTAATAAAATTTTATCGAGTTTAAGAAACGTGCCCTGGAAAAGCTTAAAAAAATACGAAGATTTGCCACAAAAAATTAAATTAAAATGCTTACATATGAAGAACTAATTTAGTATCTCGTACTTCTAGGAAAATGTTTTTTTTATGAGTTATTCACATCTTCGATATATAGAAACTAAGCTCGCACATTTATCTGCAGAAATAGAGTGCTAAGACTTTTAAATTTAGTTCCACATTTACTCCCTATTTGTGGCTTTGAAACGCCTGATTATCTTTCTCAGTTCTTCCGAAAGATGCTCAATGAAGAGACTGTGACGACCATTCTAAAACATTCACTGTTTCTGTTTCTTTTTTAAACCACTCATTTGATAATTTTTATGAATACTTAAGATCGTTGTCCTGCCTAAACTCTCATAGAGGCATTTCGTTTCATATCCAATATTCTAACAGAATGCATCGCACACATTTTATCTTTTTTTCCAAAAAATTGCACCGTCTCCTTCCTCCGAAGAGCATACCCACACTATTATTTATTTGTGATCGTGCCTCACTGTTTTTTTTTTCTGTATCTAGGATGAAATACTGTACTTGTAGGATCATGGTATATATTGTTTTTCGTCAGATCCAAACCTATTTATTTTTGCTTAATCCGTCTATAGCACTTTTTTTTACTTCCGACGGAAGATGTGCTTTCTTGCAAATCGAAGTCTTCTTGCTTTGTTCTGTAAACTCAAAAATGGTACTTTTCTGGGTGTTCTTGCTATTGAGCTGGCTTCTTCCAACTTGAGTAGAACTGTCCGGGTGTGACTTGCAAATTTAGCTCAGTTTTAAGCTCTTTTGATGAGAAGAAAGTCTTTAGTTTGCTATAATATAAGAGTTTTTGTTTCTTTTCTCTTACCAGAATTCAGAATTTTGCACTTTCGTGCTTCAGCTTCAGCTGTTTTTTTTTTTTGAACATTTCATTAATTTAGCTATTTGATCCTTCATTTCTTAAATTCTTCATTAATCTGGCTTCTTTCTCCATACAATGCTTAGTTCGACCCATTATGCTTATTTTATTAAATACTACTAAGTAACCAATACTTAAAATCTTATTAATCAATTGCATCTTTAAAGGCAACTGAGCAAATTTAAAACATTTCAAATTTGTTGCTGAGACCAAAAAATTACCATTTCTAAGTCTTGAACTCGTTTATTTACTCAAGTGCCAAAATAAGAATGAGGCAAAATAGAAGACGAAATGTAATACAGACCAAAAATCCATTAATTACTGGTCACATATGGAAAATAATCTTAGGAAAACCAAATTTGCATTTAAATGATATAGTCCATTCGAAAATTGATGAGCGCTGCTTCGATTATGTCTTCCAACAGTGCACATAAACTGAAAATACCAATTCGAATAGAGAAGCCGTGAATAAAATTTACTTAAATTTTTTATTGTGTTTTTTTTTACCTGACTCCATACATTTAACTTGTTTCCAACTATTAAGATTAAAAACCTTTAAAGCGCTTATGATTATCCTCTTACCTAAACTGTTCTATGACACTATAATTGAAAACACTTAATGTAGTTCGAACTGATCACACTATCATACTAAAAAATCTACACCTACCAAACACCTTGTTCACCTCCAACAAAGGTATCTGTCAAAGGTATCACACAGTAATACAGTAAAAGTGCAGATAATCATGAACTGAAGAAACTCCAAATCAGAATCCGATGAGTTCATTCCTTTCTAGACTGACGGCTCCACACTAAAGAGCACAATAGCAGAGATCATATACTTTGAACAACCATTAATTCTAACAATGATTATGCCATCCAATGTACTAATTTTACATATATTTTTCATGCCGAACTAGCGATAATTTTTTTGCTTCACAACTGCATCGATGACCCTTAGGATCAGTAGCAAATCCGGGTGGAGTCCTTATACCAAATGACGAATAGAGTGTACACCTATGAGTTTTCTCACTATTCTTTGGGAGAGTTGCTAAGGCATTTAAACCTCTTCAGGGTGTACTCTACCAGTAAGCACTCTATGTGGCATTATCTCAATGCGTAGCAAAAGTACAAAGCTAGCATTATTTCCGCTTGCTTTGGATATTTTTTAATTGTACGCTGGTCCACTGAACTTATATATTTCCTCATTTCTGAATCCTCTATCCAATGGAGCTAAATGTGATTATATTTTTCGCTATATAATCAAATTTGGAGTTTAATTTTTCTCTAATCTTGGTACCAATGAGAACTTTACCTCACATGATGATAAAGCAGGAAGTAGCTTAACTATAAGCTTGCCACTATAAGCTAGCGTTTGCAGAACTGAGCATCGACACTGGTATTGTTTTCCTTAGTCCGACGTTCGGGGCACTCATGTCTTCTGGTGTCTTTAAGTGGTCTGTTTAGTAGTACAGTTTTTTGACTGGATATACCTCTAATTTCTGTACCCTAATACAGGCATTTTCAATCTTTTACTGATTTCCAAAATTAGCAACAATTCATAGTAATAAAATTTATATCTACCATCAAACATCAATTCAGGTCATTACGACAGAATGGGATCAGAAAACTAATCTATTAAAATACGCGAGCTGCTACCCAGATATAAATTAATATATGTAAGTGGCGTCTAGAAGCCTAGTTCCGCCAAAATATGCCAAATAAAAACGGCAGTTATCACGAATTTTCAAATGCAACCTAAGTGAAATTTTATTTTAATCTTTTTCACTTAAAACCACAACCAGCAACCGAAAAACGTTGGCAATTAGCTATGACCTGATTTTCAACTCACGTTTGTAAAACAAATTTAATTACTATTTTTAATGTAATTTTACTGTCGCAAATGCAGATGCAGACAAGTGAAGCATAAAAAACGACGCAGATTACAAATTATGAAAAATTTCATCCAAATTAGCAAAAAAGTTACAAAATCTGTGTAGGTTGGTATAATTAGCAAGAAATAAGGTTGTATAAGTGAAAGCTTAGCGCATTCCTGGTTTGTCATGTTTTTTTATTTTTGTCTAGAATTACACTTCATTTTAATTTTTTTTTTATTTTTCATTGTTAGGGATATAATTTCCAGTCATTAATAAGGCAAATAAATGAAAAACTGTTGCATGATGATGGCAGTAAAATAGAAGGAACAGAACTGGCTAAGCAGACAGGTACATAAAAAATAACTGACGATTGCAATTTGCTACTTTTTAATAGCCTTTGGTCAGACGAGGTCATTGTGGAGAATCATTTTAGCATTTACAATCAGAGCAGAGCAAATTAACTTTTATATGGCAATGAAAAATTAGTACTCAAAATGGTTAATGGCAGGCGAACTTGCTTGAGAGCGATAAATAAAGCGGCACGAAGGTCGTAAACTCATGTAATAAGTGGAGTTGGTATAAAAAAGGCACCCGCTAAGGGACAGGAATAGAAGTAACCCTATTAGCGGGGATAGTGGAAGTTAACTACCCATTTTGGCAATAACAATTTTATTATTATTTTTTATTTGTTGGAAAAATTCAATAATCAATTATAGTGTGTAGTGAAAAATTGGTGTACAACTTTAAAGGAGTGCAACTCTTAATTAGAGCGCAGGGTAGAGCACCTTTTTGCCAATTTTATAACCGAGGATATTTTCTCTTGGGTGATTTTGTTTTACTAGCTAAAGTATCAATTTTCAGGTTAGCCAGCATGGACTAATTTTAAAAAACATTTATGCAGTGAGCCTCCACTTCTAGCCGTGTCCAACCTGGCAGACAGCGGCTTGAAAAGTTTCCATCTCTCGTTTGAGATGAACAAAGTTTATCACTTGAAGGTGAGCACACAACGGACCCATTTCGTGGTCTAAGTGGCATCGTTGTCACTATGTGTGATGCGGCTGCCAAACCTAAGGTGAGCATAGAAAGTTAGTAGCAGAGACTATGTAATACGCATTACCATCTTTTTGATGGATGATGAAAGTTCAGCCACTTGATGCAAGGCAGCCTAACAACAGCCTCAACTGTTCCGCAGATGCTAAAATGTTTTTTTGTTACTTTTTGTCTCTGGAATTACTCTAACTCTAAGGAGTTTAAACGCAGTCACGATCACCACTACGATTGCAATAGACTTTAAACGATGCGATTTCACACGGAAGCACACTCAGGTTGGTTGACCTATTGCGATGCCATGTTCGGTTTTCTAAATTTTAATTATCTTTACCTTTGCATAAAGTTTAACCATTAGTGCGCAAGTAAGTTTTGATTATAGACATTTGATTGATAGAGCAAACTTTAAAGTATTGTAAATATTGTGAAAATTTCTTTAAATTAAAAACTGGCCTCTTTTATTGCGGTCAGCTTAGCTTGAAAGGCTCACGTCAGATAAGAATTCTTTTGATTACAAACCTTTACCGGCTCACTCTTTTGTCCGGTACTACAAGCCATCGGTAAAATAGCAGTAGACTTAAATCGATCCAAATATTAACAATTACTTAGGCAGTGCCTCGCGGCGCATCCGGGCTAGTCACTAGAATTATTTGGAATCAATTTTCAGAAATATGCAAATTGAAAGCATTTTGGAAGACTTGTTCTTTATTTCTAAAAGCAATCGTCAACGAATGTAAAAATGTATAAAAGAGGAAACAAATTTAATATTTGGAGAAAAAATTGTTTCGCCTTTTCTCTGCGTATAAGAGAGAGTTCTTATTTTAATCATTTTCGAATGCTTAGTCCATTTTTATAGCGATGGCTTACATCTCACTACGACTTTTAAAAGGCAAAGGAAACTTTTCATAGCATTTGTTGCTCATTGCCATTAAACCCTTTCACGTATTTATTAATTTCCCTTTCTCTGCTATTTATGCTGCTGCGCCAATCTCAGTCCTCATTTCCATTAAATCAATGCTATTGCTGTTGCCTATAAACATAGGCAATCAAAAAAACAATGACGAAATTCCAAACCACAATCCCCAAATAGAAGAAAAATATCTTTGGGGTGAAAAACCAACTAAACAAATATTTTAGTTCATGAGCCAGTATTTGGTATAATAAGGAAGAAATCATACCATTTCGAGAGTGACTAAAATTGTACTAGTTTCAAAATGCTGAATTATAATTGAACGCAAGATAAACATTTTCTATTGATAGATATAAGAATGCTTGAAATAAAGCCTTAATATTAGGCTAACATTAACATTAAGACGAATATACATTTTTAAGTAGTTAATTTTCTGCATAGGGAGCCCTAAGAATCGAAGTTATCATTACCTGAATGATTGTCCTGGCAATCAATCCAGAAGACAGGAAAATAGCAAAAAGAGAACATGAACTTAAATTAACATTTCTTGAAAAGTTACTTGGGCTTAAACGTCCCACTTGTTTTATTCCATTAAAAAGACAGCTGTTAAAATTTAATGATATTTTTTTCATTAGCCCGTGAGTTAACTTTCATTATTTTCAAGACTATGCATCAAAAATAATTTTGTTGCACCCTGTTATACTAAATTTAATGGGCTATAAAATTGCGTATCCATTTTTTTCTAATTTTGATAAAAAATTTAAAAATTTTAGTGAACATTTTTTTTAATTTTTTAGAGGTTTGAAATGTACCCTATTGTCGCTACGTGAAAAGTTTACAATCATGTTTTTCTTTACTACCCTAATTCATTTCGCTAAAAGTAGCATTTTTGTACTGCTAAGTGAAGAAATTAATTGATTTGTTTGTTGTACCACTTTCCGATCTCCGCCTACTTTTGAAAAGAGGCTTTTGATTTCGCGTAGTGATTTGGAAAATTCTGCTGATTTATTAATGACAAATTTATGTATTCAATTTACACATTTCAAATAAATAAGCCAATCAATTGCGCCTTGGTGGTCTATGACATGCTCCTGTGGTGATACATTCGACGTGCAGTACAAATGTACAACTGTGTGTTTGCCAGCTTTTTAGAGAGATGTAGAAGATTTCCCTGCTGCTTTGCCAGTGCTCGCGAATGCGATTTGACTTTGATTGATAATTCTTAAAGGTTTGCTAATTAATTACAAAGTCTCACAGCGTTTGTGTCACTCATTCCTCTAGGGGGCCAGTGTCTATGGAGATATACATACAAGCAGTCCATAGACATACAAACCAATTAAGATTAGTTTGAAAAGGGTAAGCAATAATTTATCAATATTTTCACGGTATGCAACAAATGCTTTCGATTAAGATTGAAGGAAATTTTGACTAGATAGTTTGACAAAATAGAAATATTTTCCATAAATTTTTCAATAAACGGCATTGAATTGCATGCGAACAAATCGTTCCCATTAATTATAGTGCAAAACAAAACTAAAGTGGCAAGAATCAGCCAAATGAAGGAATAGTAAATATGAATTTCATTTTACTGATATTTTGAATAAAAAGTTTAGTTTAGTACTTCCTTACTTATTTTAAATACATATTTATATAATTGGCACTTACAAGCTTTGTTATAATAAATGTTTGGCCGAACTCTTCTTAAGTTGTGGTCTGTGTCTTGATGTTGTTCTACAAATGGGAGGACCGGCAGTTTTACATCGCTTCTTAATAGCAGATCGTCTTTATTAGTAAAAATATATTCAGCATTTTGTCGTTGTCGCCCGAGGGGAGAACACGAATAGAAAAAAACTTCCTGTCCTTAGCTGTTCTCGAACCCCAGCACTATGGAATGGAAGTCACTCATCTACTCATTTAGATATGTGTTTCTGCATAAAATTTTCATTCCAGCAAATCATTGCCTATTCTGAAGAGCAGGCGGCTAATGAGAAATCCAGCTAAACCTTTCCTCGTTAATCAGAAAAAAAAAGTATGTGTGCTTCAAGACTTGAAATGCCGCATATGCTATACCACGGTTAAGGTGTTGCATCGGTTTTGAAAGCAGGAAAACTTGTATGCTAATTTTTTTTTCAATACATCTACTTGTCCTAGCCACTATTAATTCATACTTAAATTTTAAACTTTGCAACCAATTATCAGAAATTTCATTGAAACTTTTTACCAGAATTTTTGGAATTTTTCTAGTTATGCAATTTTAAAGTCCATTGATTTTAAGCATAACAAAGTTTGAAGTGAATACAAAATATCGGCTAGAGCTTGTACTTTTATGGAAGAAAAAGAGTGAGGGCTCATCGAAAACAAATTGTGAAAAATCAACAGTATTTACACTTGAAAGTAGCATTTTGTTGTGCTAAAATTCAGTTGGCTATAAAACTGCATACTCAGAATAATTTAAAAAAAAATGTTGTTGAAAACTTGGAAATGTTGATTTAATTTTGGAAAATGTTAAACAAAGTTTGAAGCATTGCGTTGTATAATTTTTATTTTAAAGGGTGATCAATTTAGAGGTTTCGGATTTTGAATTGAAATAAAATAATGAAATCCCAAATTGATTGGCCAATCTTTATTATTTTTGTGCAGAACCATTCATGATATTTCATTTTTAAAAATAATCCCTTTCAAATGTTGGCCGCAACTGCGCAGTAATTCGACCATCCGTAAATACCAAGTTTAGTAATGCTGGCTTCCAATGCCTCAATCGAAGTTGAAAATGTTAATAATTTTATAACGCGGTGTGTGAGAGGAAATCATAGGAATACGAATTAGTAGTAGTTAGGACAAGTACATAATAAATTATCCCTTTAACTTGTAAATGAAAAAAAATTGATTTTTTGAATTAATAAGAATAATTTTCGAAATTATGGTATGATATCTCAACAAACTACGAATTGACTTAAAACTCGTGATAAAATTAATAGTAGCACTCAATATTTTGATCAATTTTAACTATTTTCGTATTTTGTTTTTTTTTTCTTAAAATTCATCATTTTTTTAATAAAGTGTAGTCTATACTGTCTAATAATAAACATTGAAATCTAATTTTCAAGTTTTATTAAAAGCTCCTCTATTTCTACATTCCAATTCCATGGCCTTTAACTCGAAAGATTTTTGGTAGACAACTGTATAGCAAATTAAATTTTAGTTCAATAAAGTTCAAGTCTGTAGGTTTTGGAAAACTTTGTTTTTTTTAATTGTTTTTATGTAATTTTTCATACAAAGAACGGTACGAATTTTAAATAATTTTTTAAAAATAAAAAACCGATTAGCTGAAATTATTAAAGCAATGTAACTTAGTTACCTTAAATTGAAGGCAAACCGCACAAATGAAGGCAAAATGAATTGTTTAAATAGTTGCAAATCCAAATTAGCCACATTTTGAGTTTTGTGGTTGCTGTTGCAGTTTGTGGTTGTTGTTGTTGAGGTGGGTGATTGTTTGTACTAAAAAATCTTAATTAGCGACTAGACCCGTTTTATTACCACTGTTCTCGTGTGATGCCCGTTTTTTAAGTCCAGATCCAATTCGTAAGATCCAAATATAATAGCGAATTTTGTATCTCTTTGTCTACGATTTCATTAATTTGCTGTAGGAAATGTTTACTGAATGAGCGAAGTCTTGTTCTGCAGCGAACTCTTGCAGTTTGTTGGGTGAAGTTAAAATTTCTGAGCTTTCTCTGCCAGATTTCCTTAGTCATCACACAGAGCATCGGATCACACAAGCCGAAGACATAAAGACGGAATTGCGTGTGAAGAAAAATTGAACGTTTTTTGTTTAGTGCAGATAGTTTTGTATTACAACGTGGCAAAATGGACAAAAAAATAAAATTCAATATACTCTTCAGTACCACTAGAGCCAAAGCAAAAGGTCGGAGTAATACAATTCCAAGACAACAATTATGTCTTGGCAATATAAACGCTATATATGGGGCCCCATCTGTTAGGCCAATCGTCAAAAATATCAATAAGATCAGGGAAATCGTTGGGTCAGACTGCAAGCGCTTCTTTGACTGCCTAGGAACTAAAGATTAACTGCAGAGAAAACGATTTCCCCTAAATCACATTATCATAATTATTTTAATTTCATTGCCGAAACGAAGTGAAAAACGTTAAGAACCTTTTACTTCGCCTGCTAAAGTTTTGCTAAGCGGCAGCTCATTTTCCGCTGTTCGAATTCTTATACACCGCCGCAGTCATTTTATTCTAAACTTACACTTATTTGTGTGGCACATCCGGTGAATTTGAATATCACTAGGCGTAGTTTGTAAAATGAAACTTATACGTGAGCGAAGTATGTCACTTCACATTTGTAAAAAAAATTATTATCATAATTTTTAATCTAACTTTTTACATACCAGAAAGTTATCAAAAATGTAATTTTAATACACTCACCCATACATCAAGTTTTAACACCAAACACATATTTATGTAAGAATGTACATGCAAATATATGCTGCTTCGTATTGGGTATGCACATAGTTGGCATAAAAACACTCAACTATTTGGAAAATGCCTACTAGAATATATCTACTCATCAACCAGAAACTTTTTCAATTATGCCGAACATAAAAGCAAATGTACGTCATATGTAGGTACAGTATTGTAAGTAATATAAGCAACATTTTTCTATATATCTTTTAATAGATGTTTTTTTATTGCTAGAATTAAAACTCATTTCAAGGAATAATCGAATGAGAAGTTCAACAATTAATGTAAAAATAATCATGATTATAAAGTTCTATATTGAATCAGTCGTGGATGATGAGTACATTACTTTAGTATACGAGTATATAGCCCACGAAAAATTTAGCCCCTCATCATTTTGACCAGTTTCGAATATTTCTCTTTCTATTTAATGTTAATTTTTTTTGAAGTCTAACAAAAACTATGTAATAAATCCAAATTTCAAACTTCATACAAAAATTTCATGAAAATTTCAATTCGTTAAGGGGTTATAACCTTGTGATCCCGAAAAAATGGACGAATGTCATAATTTGTTTTAAATATGTTTTAGAACTTTTATTCAAATGAGACATATATCATACTGAAGGGTAACTCTCGAAGCATACATTTTGATGTTCTTATTTTTAAAAATGTCGTTACTTATTGTTGATATCGCCCCTCCCCGAAACGCCGTTTTTTATAAGAGGCTTGGCGGTGGTCACGGTTGCGCATGAGCAGCTCAACTGAAATAAAAAAAAAATTAAATGATTATTGTAGAAAAATGTTTTTTAGTGAATCTGAAGGGTTTATTTACCCAAAAAAGTTTTTCTCGACATGAAAACCGCTTTGCACCAAAAAAACGATTTTTGAGGGGTTGAAAAATTAAAAACAAAAATTAATTCCAGCGAACTATACAAATATTTATAAAGAGTGAACCATTTAGATTCACGAGGTTGTAACTCCGAATAATTAAAAAAACAGTTTATGCAAAACCGGTAATTTTCAAAACACACGACTTCCAGATAAGCGCGTCTAAAGTTTTGCGTGCACTTCTCGTTCCAAGAAAGGTCGCGCGCTTCTACGGTCTGTAACTTTCGTTCTAGTGCTCCGATCTTTAAGATTTTTTGAATTTATATTTTTAAGATATTGTACTTTTACAATATGCTATAAAAAGTTTTTCGATTTTGTAGCCCAACACAAGGTATGATATATAGCCCCTTAATCAGACTAAAAATAGTGGGTACGCAGTTTCATAGTCCATTAACTTTTAGCAAAACAAAGTGTGATTTTAAAGTTGCTAGGAAATTTTGTTGATCTTTTATAATTTTTTTACTTCACGGCTTTGCTTAGTTTCTTTATATAACAAATCCCTGAAATTTTTGTTTAGAGAAAAAAATTAGCAAAAATCAACAAGAATTTTGAACCATTTCATACTTAAATTTTGGCTTTAAACAACATACAATTTTTTTTGTAACTGATGGAAATTATTGAAACTTTGATGAAAAGTGTTTTGAATTCTTTCAAGTCAGAAACTAGCATTAAAATTCTCTTTATTGGAGAGTAAATAATATTTCATAAAGCAAATAATTTAAATTAAAAAGTGAATAAATAAATGCTCAAACTCGTCAAAATACTTTGGTGCTATATCTTTTTCGCGGGCTGTATGCTACAAATTTAGTAATTCTGTTTATTTACTGGGGCACTGAAATGGGCCTTATCACCAAGGAACTTTTGGTGAACATAGCCATAATTTTGGTGATAAATTTTAACCTTTTCCACGCATTGTTGATTCGCTTAGCATTCTAAGGTTAAATCCGAAAACTAAATGAATTAAATCAAATTAAACAGCTGCAGGTTTATCATACAAAAAAGCTTTAAGTTAAAAAAATTAATAAACCGCAAAGTCTTAGTACAAGGAGACTTGTTTAAATTTTCACACATACATATATTTAACATTCAATCAAATATTTAGTAATTTCCGCCCAAAAGCACTGAATTTAATTTCATATATGGATATATTTTCAATGGCTAAGGAGGGAAGAAATCTGCTTCATTATGTTCAAGAAATGTATTACATGCATATATAAAAATTAAAAAAAATTTCGTCTTTGACCCAATATAAAGAAGTTGCTTTGATTTTGCGCACTACTGTGGAGGAGCCCTTGTGGGAGAAAACTAGTTACTAAATAAAAAACAGCTATTATAGTACTTCAAGCTGGTGTTCTAAACAAAAAGGAAAAATTCTGGTCAAACCTCATAAAACAAAACACTTTTGCATATAAGTGGCATTACTAAGGTTACTAGAGGAACAGCAAAAAAGGAAAGGATCACATAGTTCACACAAAAAAATGCAAAACAAAGCAATATCAAATTAGCCATAGATTATATTAGAAGCATTATGAGAAATCTAAAATCTCGCGAAGGAAAGGTCTTCTTATTAATATGAACATCCGTCTAAAAAAACTCCCGTTATGCCTATAAATTTTGATTTTATTAATCAATCATTCTAAGAATAATCTATAATTCTTTAGTAAAAACCATATAGAACAAAATTTCAAACTTTGTACAAAATTTATAAAAATTAAAAGATTTTCAACGAGATTTCCAACTTCTTAATCAGAATTTTTGGTAAACTGAGCATCTTATTTTATAACCTGTTCAATAAGTGTAATACAGTGAGAATTTGAAATGGCTCAAAAATCGGGTAGTTTTTTTAAATTATTTTTGTTGATGATGGTGTCAATTTTCTTCCATATAAAACAAAGTTTTTTAATTAATGATAGTGAGAGTTTTTTTACGGCTGATTATAAAGGAAATCACTTTTTTTGCCGATAGGTCGGAACCTAATCCTATTTATATGTTTTTGAGGAGCCTGAAAACAAATCAGAGGTTCACCGTGGTAATGAGGTAGATGTACACATCATGCCACTTAATCTCACATAAACTTCATAGCCAAGCAAGAAGAAAGTTCTGTCAGTGAAGTTGGATCATATTTATTAAATGTTTGTTGATTGCGTTATTTTGAATTTTAGAAGTTACAGGTAGTCAGTGATTAAAAAACCCACGGTACTAAGTTCTAATACTGTGGGCAAAAAGTAAGGTGAATTTATTTGTCAAACTGCGAGGGATTAAAATTTCGCTCTAGTTATTTTTTTCATGAGTTGGCAGCACTGTTAATAACATCTGGGCCAACTTTCATGTGAATGTCACTATCAGTAATATACAGGGTTGGCCATCTTAAACTGTCCCATGTGATTATTAAAAAAATATGGAAAAGGAAACATTTTTTTGTGTTTCATTGTGAAAAACATTTAATTTAGTTCAAGGAGATTCGTTTACATCACTTTTTGAATATGATATCGCGCAAGTGGTCGCCCTTAGCACGTATTTGGATATGTACAGGGTTGGCCATCTTAAACTGACCCATGTGATTATTAAAAAAATATGGAAAAAGAAACATTTTTTTGTGTTTCATTGTGAAAAACATTTAATTTAGTTCAAGGAGATTCGTTTACATCACTTTTTGAATATGATATCGCGCAAGTGGTCGCCCTTAGCTCGTATAGCGTAATGTGCCCGTTTTTCGGCGTTTTCCATAGTTTTGGCCAGCGTCTCGGCCGATATGGCGGCTATTTCCCGTCGGATATTGGCCTTAAGTGCGCCTAGTGTCTTTGGCTTGTTGACGTAAACCTTAGATTTCAAATTACAGTAAAAAGTTATAGGGTTACTCAATGGGTCAGTTTAATATGGCCAACCCTGTATTTACGCTTGTGTTTACCAAACGATCAAGAGTGCATTTTTTGATTTTTACAATGTCTGATTTGATTGAGCAGAGAAGTGCCATCAAATTTTGTTGGAATGAAATTTCGGCTGCGGAAACGTTTAGCATGCAGAAGGCATTTGGTGATTCGACCATGTCGCAGAAAAAGGTTTATAAGTGGTACAAAGACTTCAAAGAGGGTCGAGAATGTGTTGATGACTTGGAGCGCTCCGGACGACCATCGACGTCAACAGATGACCAACACTTCAATAAAGTGAAGGGGTTAGTGCTCAAAAATCATCGGTTGACTGTTAAAGACCTTACTGATATGATCGGAATATCAGAAGGATCTGTGAAAACCATTTTGAAACACCATTTGGGCCTACGAAAAGTCAAATCTCGTTTGGTACCGAAAACTCTCAATTTCTTGGAAAAAAGTCGTCGCGTTGATGTGTGTGAAACAATGCTTTCAGACTATCAGGACAAGCTCAAATGCATCATTACGGGAGATGAGACTTGGATTTATGCTTACGACCCTGAAATAACCGACCAATCAAGCGAATATCGTGCTAAAGGCGAGGCCAGACCGAAAAGAGCACGTCAAAGTCGTTCAAAAATAAAGGTCATGATGACAGTTTTTTTCGTGGTGTGGTGTACTATGAATTCCTTCCACCTGGCCAAACTGTTAATAAGGAATATTATTTGAGCGTTATGCGTCGTTTACGTGAAGCAATTCGTCTAAAAAGAGCATAATTATGGGCCATCAACTCTTGGTTTTTGCATCACGATAATGCACCGTCTCACACTGCACTCGTTCTTCGTCACCATTTCGCCAAAAATTCCACGCATATCGTTCCGCAACCACCGTATTCGCCTGATTTGGCTCCGTGTGACTTCTGGCTATTCCCAAAACTCAAGAGACCTCTCCGGGGAACGCGTTTCGAGTCGATTGAGGAGATAAAAGCTGAATCGAAGAAGGTGCTGATGGCTATACCGGGAGTGGACTATTTGGCATGTTTCGGGGATTGGAAAAATCGTTGGCATAAATGTATTTCATCGAGATGGGATTATTTTGAAGGGGATGAAATTGATTTACAAGAATAAATAAAGATTTTTCATTTTACAACCAAATTCACCTTACTTTTTGCCTACATTAGTATACAAATTCAGCAGCTTTTTGTCAATCATCCGCAATTAGATCAACCACTTTAATCTTAAAATATTCACTTTAGCTTCGTAGTCTGGTTGTCTAATCCCCAGTTGCCGATACTTAATTTGTATGCTTTTTTAAAGTAAATGTGTTATTTTAGATCTTTATAAATGAAAGTGAATAACATAAGGTTTACTTGCTCAACGGCGGTGTTCACATAAATTATAATTCATAATTACAAAATTATTTATTCATTGACAGCGTACATATGTTTGTATGTATCTATATAATATACTGTAACTCGTTTTGAATGTGAAAATGTGAACGGAATAATAATTTACACAAATGCTCATATGTGTATGTATATCCTTCCTCACTTAACATTCATAAGTGTGTTCATCATTCAAATGTATACTCTTGACATGCGGCAGCCAGGAAAATCGCTCAATGAAAAGGATAGGGTGTTTCAAGTTCGAGTTTTAACAGATGAACAATTCCACGTCAAGTGATCTAAGTATTTTTTACACTTTTATATATTTTTCTAAGAATTGGTTTATTTGTAGGTTTAAGTATAATATAATAAGAAATAAACTGAAAAAATGTTGAAAAAAATGTAGTAATTTTCAGATTTTATAAGACTGAAAATTTTGGCATAAGGTTTTTTAAAGTAAAATATCTTCAGTTCCTTTTAACATTTTAATTTAAATATTTTTATTTGCATTTTTTTAGCTTGAAATATAATTGTTAAAAAATTATTTGATATACAAATTTAATTTTTTTCGTTGAACTTTTTGGAAAAAATAGGGCTTTGTATTTTTTGAAAAGGACCCCACTCAGGTTTTTTCTCACTATTTGAGTGGAAAAATTAAATTTTTCCGTTGAAAATTTTTGAAAAAAAAAATTTTTTTCGGGGTAATTTTTCAAAATGTTCTTTTTGAGATTTTTTCTTACTTTTTTCAGTGATGGCTGAAACTATGCACTCTCTTTAAATTTCATAATTGGATTCCCATAATTTTTCGAGCCATATTCAGTGGCTTTTATGGCTTTAGCATAGCGCTGGCATACGTACTTGTATCTACTCGTACATATTTTCAAGTTTATCTGTAAGTAGATACACGGAACCAGCTGGGTTGAGAGATCTTATATGAATATTATTCAGATTACTAAAATTAGTTCTTTTCCGTTCGAATATAATATAAAAATTATAAGAATTCGCTTTTAAAATGGTAGAGCTCAAAAAAATTCCGGATCATTTTAATCGTCCAATAAAAACAGTAATAAAGAAATATTATTTTATAAAATTAAAAATTTAATTTTGAGTGAACTGTTTCTACATTACTTACTTACTTATGTGGCGCTACAACCGTGCGTTGCTTTTGGTCGAATTCAAAATGACGCGCCAGCTGTTTCTGTCCTGCGCTCGTTAGTGCCAGTTGGAAGTCTCGAGTGAAGACAAGGCCTGCAACACTTGGTCTTTCTAACAGAGCCTTCCTTTTGGGGTACCGTATCGTAAATTCGCCTTGCGGAAGCATCTTCTTTCATACGGCTATATTCGGCGCTATATTTTTACAGGCTTAACTATGTCTATGTCCCTATATACTTCGCTGTTCCACCCTACGCGATTCTCCTCACTAACGCGGAGGGGACCAAAGATCTTACGTAGAGTTTTTCTTTCGAAGACTCCCAGAACTTTTTCATCCGCTGTTGACATCGTCCATGCTTCTGCGTCATATATTAAGACGGGAATGATGAGCGTTTTGTAGAGTGCCAGTTCGTTCCTTCGAGACAGAGCTCTACTTCTCAGTTGTCTACTGAGCTCAAAGAAACCCTTGTTGACAAGAGTTATTATCCGGTTATCCTGGTTCTATATAGGACGTATAAATAGCAGTGCAAGTTCATTCCAGTTGCCAATTATGTTATAATTTTTGATAGAGTAATTTTTCTTAAAAAAAAATCAGCTTTCGGTCAGCGAATTGCGATATCAAGTTATGTTACTAGGAATGTGAAAAATATTTTTTGGCCTACTGCTGATAGTGTAAATATTGAAAATATGTGATTTCCACAAGTCTTTGCGTCATTGTGTTGCTGATCGTGTTGCAGATGTAATCCATCAAAAAAAAAAATCGTGCATTAGTTATTTTCTCCATGAATAAAAAAAATATCGTGCATTTGTTGTATGGAGAAAATACCACCAGAGGAAAAATTACCCATATCCACAATAACTTTGAACCACTGCAAGTCTACACTTTGTGATGTATTATTTAATGAACTATAAAAATACGTACCCGAATTTGCCTTAAAAATTCTGATTAAAAAGTATGAAACTTTGATGAAAATTTTTCGAATTTTTGTAAGTCTTGCACAAAGTCTGAAACTTGCTCTATGCAAATATTTATTGCAAAATTATAAAAAGTTTATGAAGATTAAAAAACCAAAAGAAAAGTATTCGAAACTAGTCAAAATGTTGCGGTGCTATATTTTTTTGCGGTCTGTCACTGGTCACCTACCGCTGAATTAATTACAAAGATAAGCCCCCAATTAAGCCTAAATGTCAGTGAAACTTTCACAACAAAATGGGCATCTGAAAGCATGGAGTCGGGTGTCACTTGAAGAATTTAATTTAAGTCCGCCCCTTTCTTTCTAATAAGTACCTGTGGGCTTTAGGGTTTAACCGAGATCGTGCAAGCAGCGACGAAGACAAACCAGAAGAGTTTGTGAATATCCAGGTTTGACTAAAAATGAAATTGCTGATACCATAAGCATTTCAGGTGAGTGACATGATATGAAGAATTACTGCTGTTCGAAAATTTAATGCGGCATGCGCTAACAACTCAACAAAAAGATGTGGAAGGGTGTTTGCATATATTCCGAAAAATAGTTACGGAGATGATATAAAACTAAAGTTATTGGCGGCTCATTGGAATATGTAAAAGTGTACTGGTGGGTGATTATACAAGGTGGCGCAAAATTTTTCACCCTATCGAAAAATTTATAATTTTTGCAAATGGCGTCGTGGGACAATCGTATTTGACACTTGTGATAAAGACAGTTGCAGTATACAAAGAGAGAAACAATGGAGCTTGCAACGGTCAAAATAAAAATTTCCATCACTCAAAATCCTTTTTTATTGTTTAAAAAATTCATTTAAAAAAAAAATGTGAATTAAAACAAAAAATGTATTTCATTTCTTAAACAAAATTCATTTGATTTCAGATTAATATAATTTGCGAAATTGATTAAATTTTTTTTTTATTTAGTAAAAAATGTCTTCAAGAACAAAAAGCACAGTTTAAAACAAAAAAATATTTCATTTACAAATTCACATTCTTTTATTTATTTTATATTCGCTTTCTTACTTTTCAACTAACTTGTATATATTATATAATATGTAAATAAAAGCATGTAATGAACTTAAAGGATTTAATTTGAATTTAAAATGTAATCTTGATCTTGTGAGACCCTCTATTGGTAAAGGCGTAAAACCGGTAGTACGCTTGAGTGTGTGCGTATGCTGTCATTTATACGAGTCATCCTTCTATGTGTGCGTATGAATATATCAATTATAAGTGTATATGACACACACGCACACATTCATGCTTGTACATTAGCGTCGTTTTTTCACCTGATTTCATATATTTAATAGTTTTACTACAAACTAGGGGGAAGCGAAAAGAAAAATCTAAAAGATACGTATCATTAAAAGCTATGCTTTATGCACATTTTATGAATGTCAGGTAATGTACGAGTATAAACTCACTCAGCAAACTCGTAAAAGCAAAAATGTGCGAATGGAAATTAGCAATTGCTTTGCCTCTCTATAATTGCTTAAAAGCGTTAAGTTTATCAGGTATTCACTTTGAAATCTACACAACAAATTTACTGCGCCTCCGCTGCTCCTCTTTCACCTCTATTCATAGTTGGATAAAAATCTTTTGAACTTACCATCTCTTTTTGAATTACTATTTCCACTCATTTGCTTGCGCAATGTTTTCGCATGTTTACACAATCATACTTGAATGCATACACACACACAGAGTTTCCATATGAAATATAAACAGGAAATGTAGACTTTTTCTGTAAAGCGCATTTTGTTAATAGGAAGTGTGCTTGACGTATCTATTTCAATCATATTTAATTCAAATTCAAACTCAAATCATATTTAGTTTAATTACTTTTAGGTGAGATTGGATTTGATTAGGCCGGTAGCTCATACACAAAAATCCAAGCACCGAGGAACGGATACTCCTTGTACTTAAGAAACGAAAAACTTACACTTACATACTTACTGAAACGAAAAACAGGTAGGATGGATTGATCAAATGGGAAGAGGGGAATATTACAGTTGACTGTTTTTTTTAAATTGTATGACATCTAAATGAATTATTGAAGTTTTTCGGGTGATTGATAGTACAGCTGCTCTATTCTCTAAATATCTGATCCAGAAATGCGCATACTTATTCTGCGAGAATAATTGGAATGCAAGAGAAAAACAAAGAAAGCTCCCTGAATATCACCATTCTCCGAATAGGGGGCACATAGGAGGTTATTGGGGTAATACCTAAAATGTATAGAACCCAAAAGTGTCGCCATCCACGTACCGCTACTCCGTTCTTAATGAATTTGATAGAATCAGCACTTTTGAGTGACATCAGCAAAGAAAACAAACAAACATTTCTGAGTTACTTGCTTGAGAATCAGTCATTGAATATTTGGATTTTTAAATTAAACAAAATAAGAAAATTTAGTGCCGCATGTTAAATTGTGAAAGCAGGAGTGATATTAAAGCTTACAAACGCAGTTTTTGCCTTGTTCTCTACTTATCTTCGCTTATTCTTGCTCTTATTTTTTTTTATATCCAGGAATAACACAATCTTATATTCTACCATTCTAACTGTATCACTCATTTGTTTGAACACAGTGACATATTCCAAACAAATTTTTTTAGACAAAAATGCAGAAATTACCCAAACTCCTATTACATGCTGTGTAAAAAATGCATTAAGATATCTATTAGCAGTATGCATTTGATTAGGTGAAAATATGTCTAGTTGTATGATTGGGGTGGTATGGTAAATTGAAGACTCTTGGTGTTATGTTGGCTTCATATATGGAGCGTCATGATCATCCAATCAGCAAATTTTGCTCATATTCCTTACTCAACTTCTCAATTTGATAAGAGATGTCGCCATTGCCTAATAATCATAAAGGCCTTTTCACTCACTCCTGCTTTATAATCCCATTTACTGTTCGCACTACCACGAACGTTCATTAAGGATGATGTTTATATAAGCGAAGAGGTTAAGGATACCAATAAGATTGTGATATGTGAAACGAAGAGTTTGTTTTCAGCTCATTCGCCAAACGTCTGCAGGTCTTTTTGCTTATTGATCTATCAATTTGATCTGTTAGTAAAGGTTTACAAAGAAATGAGTGATGTTATTTGCCTAGTATACAGCTGATTTTAGTTTTTTAGTTCACTCTGAAATGAAATTTGGAAATAAGTGTTATCCTCCACAGTCTCCTCGCTTCGCTTTTAACTTTAATGGGTCAATTTTTTTCCCCCAGCCCTTTTTTAAGTTTTATTTATTTTTAAGTATTTTAATTATATATACACAGTGCAATCTTCAGAGGAAAACTAAAGAAGTTCTGATAAATAAAATTGACAATCAAGAGGATCGAACAAATATTTCGCAGTTGAGCTATGAATGAGTTTGGAGCGAGTATCGAGCTATTGGGGTACAAGAGGGGTAAAAACGCATATATGTACGGCGTTTTCTTTTTTAAACAACGATGTTTATATTATAAGCAACAAATTTTCCCACGGCAAATAATTTTACGCAAATACATACGTAAGTTCAAACGTCTGCTATGGTCCGTTCCAATTTGCCGACTGACTCTTAGGCTATGTCATACTTCGTTTCAGTCCTCTGTTCGTTCTTGTACTCCTGTGTTCGTCAGTTCGCTGTGTTGCATTTCGTTACGTTAATTTGTTAAAAGGTGTGACCGCTTCTCGTCGTCTAACGTCCGTCTGTCACTCTTACATACATTATTTAATTTTTTGTTTGTAATAAATGGAATATTTTACTAAAATTTTTGAACATATCAAAAAAAGTATTTTAAAAGTATTTTGTGAAACTTTCATATCAAAATTTTCAAAATTCAATTACTAGAATTCCACTTCATGTGACACCTAAAAGTAAATCGTGAAACTCCAGCCATTGGGATATGAATAAGTTTCTATCTGAGTAAATTTCTCTTGGTGTTAACAAATTAGAAAATAAATTATTTATGTTTTTTTTTTAATATTTGTGTATAGAAAGAAAAAATGTAATTTGAATTTTTTGCAGAGTATTGCGCAAAAATGTGGTGTAAGGGTTTGGTAACCGATTTTAAAAATATATATTTGAAAAAACCGTGCGACGCCAAGCTGCCCTAATAGCAGCATTTCCCAAGGCTCTATCTTCTAAGCTTTTATTCTAATATATTTTTTTTTTTTTGTTAAAGATGATAATAAAAAATAATCGACTGAGAGAAATTTTTAAACCCATATGATCAAGCCCGTAGACATTATTATAATATTTAACGTATTTGAAAAAAAAGTGGTGCAAATGATTCTTCTAAAAATTGGCTTATTTTTGGGACGGAGTATAGGTAGGTGAAATTGCAAAAGTACCAGACTGGCACTCCCCAAGTAGCAGTGAGGCGCCGTTTTGCTACCATAGCTTGAGTATAATAATAAATAAATTGAAGCAATTAAAAAATTAAGTAAATTTGAAATTTATTGAATTTTAAAAATTGTGGCGTCCATTAGCGCTTTGATAGAGCAGTATTCTTCACTAATTTGATGTACATATTTGAATGTAATTAGAAAAAAACATAATATCTGACAGTTTTTCAAAACTAACTAACATTTTTGTAAAAAACTAATGTTTTTCTGAAATAATCTAGTTTTAAGACATATTTTATCCTAAATAATTAAACAATAAATCTTTATATCAATGTTAAAAAGTGTGGAAGATATTTCAATTCTAGAAACTATATACCATAATTTTTAACATTGAATAAATTTCGAAATTATTAAACTTTTTTCAACATTTGTTTCAGTTTAATTCTCATTATATAAGTACTTATAAATCAGCTTTTGCTGAAAATCTCCAAAATACTTGAATTTCTTTACATCGAATCATTCTTATGCCGGATGCACAGACGTAATTTAAAAACTGCAATAATATAACCCTGCATTTTTGTTGCAAATACTACTCGTATGTAGATTCAAATTACAATAATATATATATTTTTTCAATATTTGAGTTGATATTTTTTAATCACTCATCCCCTTAAGTTGGTATTAATTTTCAGTTGAATTAAATTTGAATTTTATCGCAAGAGATTCTAATTTTACTTATTCGAGCTCACATGTATTTAAAGACAACTGGAATTTCTTTCACTTTCATTTCGCAATTTCCTCACATACTGTCTTGCGAGCTCACCAAAAGCCCACCAGCGCACTTGAGGTGCACTTACATAAACCAACACACAGATGTATGTGGTATTCTCTGTAGAATACCCAGCCTCACTGTTTGGTCAACATAAATCTTACTTTCTCTCCATCATTGGAGTGTAAGTAATAACATTCACTTGCACACTATTTACCCTCAGACAACTTTCCCCTATCTTTCATAGTTTTCTAGGGAAGCAGTAAAAAATACTGTTTTTTTAACAAAAACTTGATTACTCTATTTCTTCTGCAACTTTATATTTTTATAATTTCCCTTTTTCCTTTTTTACTACAGGTGTACGTGTTTGCATCACAGCGTACATCTTTTCATATGTATACATACCTGTATTTCACCTCTCTCCATTTGCAGTCTCATTTGCTCTTCACCTTCTGCAGATTAATGTTACAAAGAATCCCAGGAAGCTCTTGTGCTGTAAAATACGTAAATTCTTCTTCTTATATTCGCCAATTCCACTGCCACTTATGCACCTGTGTGTGTCTTTCATACAATTTCCTCTTCTGCGCACCATTTTTTGCCCATTTCAGATTTTTTGTGTTACTGCTTTGTTGCACAGCCTCTTCCATTACACGATGTGTAGCTTTGAGGGACAATAATTTTATTTATTTTTTACTTGAGCGATTAAGACGGTGAGGTTAGCATTGAGATTTATGTGCGTGTAAATTAAAGGCAACATTTATGCATTGCGTGCAGTAGTTGGTATGTAGTCAGGTTGCGTATACGTAATTATTAATGAGAAAATTGAAATACGCTGTACTCGTAGAGGTTTTATTTCATTTTTCAATGGAGGCGAAGGATTTTTTGGGATGACTTCGAAATGGAAAATAAGACTAGAATGGTGTAGCTTAATGGCTTTCTGTTGGGTGCTGCCAGCAACGAAAGCTGACTTTGGCTTAGTTAGAGCTTCGAAAAGCCGAAATGTAGGTATTTAAGAGGAAATAAAAAATAAGATTTTTCAAGATTATTCAAGGATTATTTTTTTAAATAAATTATATATTTTTTTTACTTATGTGTTTAAAACGTGAATTGGCAGCTGCAAGCGATAAAATACTAAAGTACTAATAAAATATTTTTACATAATTAATTTTTAATTTAAGCACAAATTGCCACTTTTCTTATAACATTTAACCACCTACCCTACTATACATTTTATCACACAATCACCCGGTTGGAAGGCACTTATCGGTGCACGTATTTGGTATGGCTGAATAAATTTCTTTTTGGATATTTATAGCACTATTTAACGAAAAAATTACCAAAAATTCTACTTTTTCCACTTCGCAAAGCATCTTATTTCGAACTTAAATTAAATGCCATTTTCAAAATTAGATCAGTGAAAAAGGAACGTGTCTTTTCAAAAATGTCATTAATTTCGAATTATTCAATATTTGTTTTTTTTTTTTGTATCCTTTGATAAATTATTCATGTAAATAGATGACATTGTCAATTATCATGCATAGGTATATCGCTCCTAGTCGGAACATAGGGCCGAAGTATTTCACAATGTTGAAATAATATGAATTTCTGAGAGAAATATAAAAATTCAGCAGAATTTCCGACTTTCAATCTAGGCAATATACGAGTCTGCCATTTCTCTTTCAGCAAATGCATCATTTGATGGTTTGCAAGTAAACTTCGAAACTGGTGAAAAAGCAACATACCTATTTGCATTTTCTTACTGAGATATGTTAGCTCTTCAAGTACTATTTAGGACTCTCGATTGCAGAATCCCATTGAAAACATTTCTCTTGCACTTTCTGTAGTCCAAAATCAGGCTCTACAGCACTGCAATTGCCAAATATTCTGCATATAAAATTTCTTATTTTACTACCTTTTGATAAGTGCGTCATTAAAGTAATTATTCAGTATAACAATAAAAATTGCTAATTACTAAAAAAGAAAACATATAACCGCCTACCGTCACGTTTCTCAGAGACACCCAATGATAAGTTTTTTTGCGTACCAACTACAAACGTCGAGCGGCTACATGACACTGAAATCTGCGGCAGGAAGTGTATGGTCTAACATGTTTGTGCTTCACATACTCGCCAATACATTTACGTCTTTAAATTTAAAGGTATATGTAGGAGAGTACCTTGGTGTGTGATGGTTAATTTCACCGCACTTGTTTTAGTTTTAGTTTAATAGTCAATAATTTTTCTAGATTGACTCAAATAAGAAAGGTTTTTGCGTTTAAGTGCTCTTGAAATGAGATCTTGGTTGCATAAGATGATCTCGAGATCTGATCTCATCACATGATATTAATGTTATGTATCTTCCGATATCACCATATGATTTTATCATATGATTTCATCACATGACATTATCATATGATTTCATCACATGACATTATCATGTGATATCATTACATGACTTATCAGATAGTCTCATTGCTGATATGTCTGATATTTTTTATATGAAATATGTGATTTGATATCGATGTAAATCCGTCGCAAATATATTCTTTTATAGGAATTGCACTCAATATAACATAAATCAGACACTGTAGGCCAATTCTTGTTCGTTCTCATGCTTTCGAATCCGATCCTAATTTTCTTATGAAATCATTTTAAGTGACGGAGCACGTTTTTATAAAAAGAGAAATTTGCATTAAATAAGAAATGCCGCCTCATATTAACAAATTTACTGTTTTTAATAACTGGACGCATTGAGAAAAAATTTGTCCCAGCCTCTGGTGGTCAAGATGTTAGTTTAAATAATGCATACGTGCCGGTTTTCGTAACATCTCTTTTTGAGACCTCTGTTGAGTGTATTTCAATCATTTATTAGGCGATTAAAGAGGCTGCGTTTACAGAGCGGCGCAATATTTTCTATCAAAAAGTGCTAGAAATTGGGCAAACCACATGCTTACATATTTCGCAGATAGTATACCAAGGCATGGTAATCCAAAAGTAGGTATTGGAGCTCTCAAGAAGTGAAAATAATTTAATTATCTTAGATACAGTGGGGATAATAAGAGTAGCGGAACTGAACTTTGGGACCTGCTTATTTGTGACCTATGTTTTTGAGCTTGATATCCCATGGCTCATTTTAGCACACTCCAATGTGATGCTAAACAAGTGAAAGGATGAGACGAGTATTAAGCGCTACTCACTTAGGTATCAACATTTATCTGAAAATTTAGCACTTAAAGACAATTTCAACCATTCACCGGACCTCAAAGTACCGTTAAAGGCACACTTTGTACGAACGTGAATGTCGCAGGCAAGGCTACGTGTAAAGTATTTCAAGAAGGGCTTGCATATATTTTTGTTCACTGTGTAGAACAGCTAAATCATTTAAGGAAAAAATGACAGAAAAAGCAGATGGCACTTTGCTATTGTCTTTTCCTCAAGTATCATAGATATGAATGAATGCTATTAAAATGCTGGTGTGTGGATACTTTTACAACTGTATGGCAGGTGTTCACATTTTATTTGCGGATTTGAGTGTCGTATGTAAGATACAGTGGTGGCCATGCAATTTCGAACAGCTAACCTTATATGCCTTCAAGGCTTATAGATTACAGATGATATCTACAAGGGAGTATTCTACTTTTTTTAGTATATTTTGGAAATTAAAATTAAACTATTCACATTTTTAGCAAAAGTTGCAAGAGAGAAGTGTATGTTGTTCGGGAAATAAGTTCAAGAGCAGATGGGATATGTTCATAAAGATTATAAGGAGACCAAGTGTAGTAGGCAAAGAATCGACTCAAGAAATATCCCTAAGATCGGATCGAGAAGGCATTGCTGTTTGGGATGCGTGATTTTGCAAAATAGACGAGAGAGTTCATAAAAGATGTCTGTACCGGAATTTGGACCAATAGAGTTGTTCACTTTAGCTTCACTTTAAGATGCTACATTATACGTTCGACGTGATGCCAGTTCATATTAACGAAAAAATATCAAATTAGACAAGAATTGTAGCAAAAAAAGGACTTTATCCGATGAGTTCAGAATTTCATTCCTTTCGTTTTTCTTTTTGCTTTTTGAATACCGTCTAGTATGAAGAGGTATTGATAACCAAGGTGTCAGGTAAACTAAGCGGCATTGGTATGTTAGGAGTTTGGTCGAGCGGCTGCCTAGTGTGTTGAATTAAAATCGAATTCCAAGCGGTGCTTGGTATTTTTTTTTTAATTCGTTGCTTCTTGCTGAACAGCTGTTTGCGTCAAAATCAAGATGCTGATTTATGCAATATATGCCTAATAATGCCATCAGACGTTGAAAGTAAATATATTGTGAATGGATTTCCGTATTTGGGAAAAGACGAGACGATCAGCAATACCACTTAGGGATTTTGTTTTTCTCAAACTCACTGGTCCATTTATAGGGTGCGAATGAAATATAACCACCGATAATTTTTTTACGAGCACATCTTTAGCAACACAACTTTTATCAGAAAGAACTACCTTAGTAAGAACTATTCGGGCGAATAAGAGGGAATTACCCAAACCTTCAAAAGAAAAGAAAGACAGAATAGCATGTTTTTCAAAGCAGCTTTAAAAATCAAATAATTGTACTCTAGCAACTTACAAAAGCAAACCGAACAAAAAATTCTCTTACTAAGTTCGAAGCATAAATTGAAGAAACAGGAAAATGTATACCTGAAACTATGTTCTTTATAATAGCACAAAATTTGGCGTAGATATGACTGATCAAATGGCTAGAAAGTACAGCACAAAATCTAAGGGTTATTCAATAGGTGCGCTTCAACTTTTTTCCGATAGGGAGGGCGAACGACGCAATATTTTTTATTTTTCGCTTGTCATTTGTAAACTTCATTAGTATACATTTCATCATGGAACGCTACACACTTGAGCAACGATTGCAAATCGTGCAAATTTTTTATGAAAATAATCATTCTGTTGCTGCTACTTTAAGAGCATTACGGCCATTTTACGGTCCATTTAACAAGCCGTCCCGTTTTGGGGTTATGTGAAGTCATTGGTCCACAGTAACAAGCCGGCGACGATTTGTGAGCTCAGAGCCAATATTGAACGCGAAATTCCTGGAATTTCGGCCGATTTATGCAAAAGAGTGGTCGAAAATTGGGTTCAACGATTGGACTTCGTAAAACGTACACGCGGTGGTCATGCAAAAGAAATCGAATTTCATACTTAAATGTATATGTTCAAACTCGATAATAAAAAAAAAATTAGATAAAAAAGTCAAACCGTTAGTGTTTTATTCAAAAAAGTTCAAAAGTTGAAGCGCTCCTACTGAAAAACCCTATATAACAGATCGTCTGTCCAGGTATTTTTCAACATCCTGGATTTATTTGATATAAATGATTGGATTTTATATAAGCAAACAACTGGAGAAAGGATATCGCGAAAAGAATTTTTATTTCAGTTGGCAGAGGAACTTGCCAACGAATACGATATTATACATGAACAAGAAAAATGGAAAGTATTGCGAAAACTTTAGCAGATTCCACTACAATTTGTCGTGAATATTGTCGTGTCAAATTGGATATTGCAAAAAAATAAAACCATAAACATTTGCTCTACATGTAAAAAATATGTTTGTGGAAAATGTTTACGGGAGAGACCTTCCACCTGTGAAAACTGCGACAACGAATAAATTTATTTTAATTTGAATAAGGATATGTATATAAATTATTCAAAACAACAGATAATTTACAGTTTCGAGCCATGTTTCTAAAAATGTACTCGTAAAGGCTAAAAAACAAATGTTTTTTAATTATTATATTATAATTTTTTTGTGTTTATTGTTTATGATAAATTCAGTATTAATTACAATCAATTGGAAAAAACTATAATGTTTATTTCAAAGGCGGTCATTTGACCACCATCGGTTGAAATAGGTATATATATCATAATATGTTGATAGGCTTAGTGTTAACTATCCGACTTTTTGGCGAAAACTCGTGGCGTGTAATAAAACCCATGAGCATCGCATTAGTTTTTGACAGAAAACGACGTGATTTTTGGTCTTGGTTCATTCGGAGCTCTCTACTCACTCGCCTGATGTCTACATGTCTCATAAACATACGTCTCGTCTTCCGGCGTGATGCGTTTGATGAAAGTTAGGTCCGACTCAGCCTTGGAAATAATATCTTTGGCGATATTAACACGGCCCCTTTTTTTGCATGCAATTCAGGTTCTTTAAGACCAACTTTGCAGCAACACGACGTAAACCCAAATAATTAACTACAATGTCCTGAATGGATCTATAAACAATGTTCAAGTCCTCTTACAGCTCGCTGATGGTTAATTTGTGGTTATTGATCAACTTTTTTTAAACTTTATGTGATTTGGCCGATGGTTTGCCGCTACGTTCGTCATCCAGGTTAAAACCATTTCTAACCTCAATTAAAAATATGAAAATATTTATTTGAAACCTCACTTTCAATAAAGTTTACAGATAAGAACTCAAATAAAAAGTCACATCAAAAAATTAAAAAGAAATTCGTATACTGCTTTCTTTGATTCCCACTTTTGTATGCCCTCAACTGTAAGTTAATACTGAAATAACGCACGGGCGACAATCAAAGCAATAGCAGTAGTACTAAGAGCATATACTCGTACACATACTTTTGTATCTACATGTTTTCATGCATGTGCAAACTTTCACAACAGGCTTACTACCTGCTAAATTCGAGAGCATTTAGGTAGTTGTCTCTTTGAAAAATAGCAAATGGTAAAATACCTATTGTGTAGACAAATCTACCTTGTAGATTTACATATCTTCACTGGTTTCGTATGCTTCACCGCCGTTGTACAATTATTTAAGTGCGTAACTTTGGGGCGGCGAGGTACAGAACAACAAGGAAAGGAACTTTTCCCAACTTTTCAACTGATTACATAGCACTCATGGACGCTTTGTGCAGAGTTTGTTTTTTGCTCTAGTGCATAGAGAGCTCTGGATGCGCTTATATTTGTGTGTTTGGGTTGCTCATAGCTATAAATCATTGACAACAGCAGTTGACATTGGTACTTGTGCAACTTCGGCAAGAACTTCCATGTACAGACTTATGAATACTTGGCAATGACAAAATCTCTGGAACAACTCCAGTTGCTGCTAATGTAATATTGGTGCGCATATGTTACTTTTTTTCCTCTCAGTTAAAGTTCTCAGCAGCTTTTCATTTGATTTTTTATTATTCCTGCGGCACAATGTGTTAAAGTCTTCGTTGAAGTTGTTTTTTGCAAGATGCTTGTGTTGATTTGAAATTGTCGATTGAATTGTATTTCTGTTCTTCAATCGTTGAGAAAATGCCTGTGAGATTGTGGAAAACATACACTGCGTTACATGACTACAGCCATGAGCTTATTGGCAAGTTTTGACAGTTTGTTTGTTTCCCATACATTATTTTAAGAAAATATGATGCATTCTTTTACAAAAATCATATAAATCAAGCCTTCAAACCTTTCGAAAATTTAAAAAAAATTCAACAAAAGTTTTTCAAATATTAACCATTTTTAATCACAATTTTCAAAAATAAGAGAGATATGCTATTTTATAGTACACTGCGTTTTGTTATAATGAAAAGCAAATATGAAGTGGCTTATTTTTGCTTCCACATAAAAACAATTCCTAGCATTCGTTATATTGAGAAATCGCTCAAGACCGGCAGCAAAAGAATTGCCAAAAATCGGTGCAAATATGGAGTCATTTGAAACTTACACTTGGTATACTTAAACTGAATTTGCTATAAAACTGCATACCAGAAATATCTCTAAAAAATCTGAATAAAAAGTATGAAATTTTGTTGGAAAGTGGATTGGATTTTTTTCAAATGAGTGATAACAAGGGATCGATATCAATGATAGTATTGGTCAATTCGAATTTTCAGCAGCTATCAAAGCAACGAATGACAATCAGCTATAAGAATTATCAGTACATTTCCCATTCTATTACGCAATATTTCACTCTTACGAAAGCGCGGAAATCATTAGAAAAATAGTTTCGAAATTCTGGCTCAATTATAAATACGAAATTTGAGTTTCGTCCAGATGTCAATTGGTATCATCGCTCCAGATAAATTTAGCTTTGGCGTCTTCTGTACGAAGCCAAAAATAAGTTTGTGTTCCTAATCACTATAGCGTATTTCAAGCTGAAATTCTAGTCTGATGTGGTAGCTGTCTAGTTAAACAAAAATGTGCCTACTTTAAGAAAAGTTTATATATATTCTGATACCAAAGCAGCGATTAAATCTCATCAAATTCCAGAATTCTTTTAACGAGATGGTGGAATATTTCCACATACATTTGATATGGGTGCCAGGGAATAATGATATACCAGGAAATTGTAAGAGTTGGAGAATGCCGCGATAGGGCACAACGACTCGCCTCCCTCTTGGTATGGAGATTATAGGTATACCCTTCATATTTTACAAACTGCGTGGTACAAGTAGCATTGTCACTTCAGCCAATACGAGATGGGTTACTAGACTGGTATGTAATGCTATAAAAAGAAATTGACCAAAATGGGCCGTCAGGTGCCCCTAGGCGTTACTAAATAAATAAGGAGAAACGTCTCTGTGTTAGTTGCTTTGATCACAGGCCACTGCCTCCTATGTCAACATACTCAAAGAATGAACGTACCATATTTTATTGCAAAAGCTGCAAGAAGCTCTGTTGCTGTCCTGCGTGGGATGCCACTAATTTTAAATATTTTGGCTTATCGTTCTGGAATGACACTGATTGCCTTAGGGATATAAGTGCAAGCCAGGTTTTCACATAAACTTTGCTACTTTGGTATCATAATGGATCGGCAGTGGTCTAAGTGGGTTGGTTTAAAGCCCGACTGCCTTCTACCTACCTGACTACTTACCATAGCTTCAGTACGCAGGCAATTCATCCCACTACTGAAAAGTTTTAGCGTCAATGCGCGCTTTTGAAATTTAAGCCACATGACATAAAACAAATCAAACAAGAAAATTAATTTTCTTATACTCATTTCTTATGCATAATTTAATGCCCGCCTTTTAAGATTTACTAAACTCCCATAACGTAGGCGCAAGTGTTATAGCAAGCATTCTTAAAGATTTCCATGTACAAGCATAGGGCAAAATAACTCTGTTTTTCAGACTGAGATAAATACCACAGATCTATCCTTGAATCAAATATATCCGAAGAAATATTTTCGAAAATACTCCGATAGCAAGGCAGCGTACTTTGTGTTGAAAGTAAACAAAGTGTTTCCAATCTAATGCTGGTATGTCTTCAGCTACTAAAAGTCGGGGTACCAATGCGTAAAGTGTAAAAACCTGGTCACAAGAATGCGTGTTCCAAATATTCTTGCTACGAAAAGTTCAATCGAGTCATTCATCGGGTACTTGCGAACTTTCTCCTGGCTAACCTAGAGCTCTATTAATTGAAAATGTTCATTAATATAAGAAGATGATCCTACATTTTAGGACGAACTTGAGAGATAACTGACAAGCCAAAACTTTCATTCCTGAAGTACAGGAAATTAGATCCAAACATCACTGCTTAATCTGGTTAGGCTTTATGCTAGGGAGAGGAGTTCTTATAGATTTTCTTACTGGTGACTGTTGACTAATATTTATCAGTTCTTATTACAAAGAGCTAGGAACAGCAAAAAGTTTAAGTTGTCACTGTAAAGTTCGCAACCTTTTCATATTTTAGATCACGGGCCAACTAAGCCCATCCGGCCAAAGAACTTTGCGAGGTGTCTTAACGATTCTGTTACGATCTGTATCGAATAGAGATTTGTTAAAATACAAGGTGGCTCAAAATTAATGTATGCATATTTGCAAATGACCTCTTACGTCAATCATATTTTTCAACTAGATAGCTGCAGTAAACAAAAGGATGAGCAATGGAGCTCGTAAAGGTCCAAATAAAGATTATAATCACTAAAAAACTTCTTTTATTTAGTATAAAAGTTATTAAAAAACGAAATTGGATGACTAGTTTCAAGGCACCTTGTATATCAACTTTGATTGTAAGTGTTGAGTTATTTGCTTTCTGCTCTAAACTTACATATCTAATCCACTAACTACCAAAACAAGTTAAATTTAACCAAAATCCTGGAAAATCATAATGTTTTTCCAGTCAGTGATTTTGTTAATCAATTACTCTCAATTTGATAAAGGAATATCATAAGTTGCCGTATAATAACTGACGATCGAAATGATGTTCAACTGTCCGCACTATGGTAACTAATTTTCTTCAATAAAATTTATCTCAAAGTCATTCACATGTCAGCTCTTTCCAAACTCATTTCTTAGTTATTCCTCCACCTTATTTTGCGCTCAATAGCATACACACACATATACATATTCACTATATTTAAAAGTCATCCAGCATTTCAACGATTTCCTGCCGCTCATCCACAACTTAAATGCAACCACCTAAATAGTCCACCAACGTAGGATCATGAAATAAATACAAGGTTTTTTTTTGTTTGCTGCCCAGCATAGATATCGCTTACCTGCAAGAAGTTAAGCGCAAAGATAAAAAAATATTTATTCCAGTTCAAGTGAACAGAGAAGCAGTCGGCGCAACTACGGCAGCCCGCCTAAGTAAGTGTGAGGGCACTGATTCCACTGGCACGTGGCTGCATTACAGCGTTTGTTGAAAAATGTAAGGCGTGCTTGCGACTGCCGGATGGTAAGAGGAAATTGGATTTTTGTCGCTACTGTAGTATAGATATCCGGCCATAATTTGTGCTACTTTCGCTCATCTATTTAAGGCTAAATAGTAAGAAGAGTGTTTGTTGGCAATAGCGGTTGGAACTTCGGATGCAGGTAGAAGAGCAAATAGAAATGAGTGGCGGAAAATCTTAAATATAAATCTAAGCACATTGGCCTTAAATATATGAATATTTGTTTTTTGTTTGAGGATAAGTACTACAGTAACCAAAAATGACTTAGTGTGAGTGATTTAAGAAGCAGGTGCTTGGGAAATATTCCCATATTCTTCAATTATTATATTTACTTATTATTGCGCCCCTATTACTTAGCCTATTGACCGCAGAACGATTTCGACCTGCTTCAAAGTGAGGGAACAGACATATTTCCCTTTCTTCTATGGAAATTGTAAAATACAAACTAACTAATTTCTTCTTTCTTGCTCTCTTATATTTCGTGGTTAATTTTCATGTTAAATTTGCAGTTAAGAATGGGTCAAAAGCCAAATACAAATATTTTGCAAAAAACAACAAGTGCGAAATTTTTTCGAAATTCAATATTTCAAAAAGTATATTTTTTTTTAACTTTTTTCAAATCATGAGGACACCTCAAACTTTAATTGAGCTGAATGTCCAGTAGCTGAAAGCTGTTGTTTTTGAGTAAAAAACCTGTTTCGCACTTTTTGTTTTTTGCAAAATAAAAAATTTTCAACTACTTTTTGCTATTGTTTGTACTTGTAATCGCTCGTGTAAGTGATGACGATCATTTTGCACCCAAAATCATTAAAATCGGTTCATTTTTGACTAAGTTATGAGCATTAAAAAAGAAAATAATTTCTTATATAATTAAAACAATCGATTTTGAGCTTCACATTTTATATTAATATTTGTTATTAAACTTTTCAACAATTTTTTCAGAGTTTATTAGAAATAATATACTCACTTCCGACTTACTTTTTTTTCTAGAATTTTATTTAAGATCTTTTGTTTTATTTTAAGATCCCTCTCAATTTTTAATTAGATAACTCAATAAAAAAAATAAATAATTGGCGCGTACACTTCTGTTAGGTGCTTGGCCGAGCTCCTCCTCCTATTTATGGTGTGCGTGTTGATGTTGTTCCACAAATGGAAGGACCTACAGTTTCAAGCCGACTCCGAACGGCAGATATTTTTATGAGGAGCTTTTTCACGGCAAAAATACACACGGAGGTTTGCCATTGCCTGCCGAGGGACGACCGCTATTAGAAAAATGTTTTTATTAATTTTACTTTCACCGAGATTGGAACCAACGATCTCTCTGTGAATTCCGAATGGTCATCACGCACCAACCCATTCGGCTACACGTACCAATATTTTATTTATTTATTTATGTTAATTTTAATAATCTACATTACAATTTACTGTACAGACTATACAAAAATTATTAAGGTATATTATAATAATAGCAAATAATAAAACAGCAGATGCTTGCTTGAGTTAAAAAATACTTAAGGGAGGCTTGTGTTAATATTAAGTTGTTATCTCTTATTAGGGGGATAAAAAAAATAAATTAATTTCTAAACCTATTTTAGCACTTAATCAAGAATTAGATGATACTGTAATTAATATTCCTACTATTAAAATAAAAAAATATGATTTTGCAGAATTATTGAAAATTAAAAAGAAAAGGATTAAAACCTTTATAAATGGGGTATGAGCCCAGTAGCTTAGTTCACTTACCAAATTTGGCTACTAAAATATTAGTGACCAATATAAATTCAAAACTAAATAAATAACTTTAAACTTTTCATAAAATTAGCTCCAGATAAAGCGAAGTCAAGCAGGCTGGAATTGGATAACGAATTTTAGTCCCGAATTGCGCTGGCAATAGATGCATTACTCACAAATTTATTCTTAAAGTTTTTCCCATAGAAAGGGGAAACATTGCGAACACTTACTTGTGGAATATTAAAGCTTATCCACTCAAGTACAACTGGACAGTCCACGATGCCATGAACAACACTGAAAATAAACGAAAGGGAAAGGTCTGCCTTTCCCTTTTATAGAGATTCTAGATTAATTAGTTTTAGCCGAGAATTACACTTATAGGATGGGAAAGAGCCTCAAATCATGGGGAACGTAATGTCTTTAAGTGAAATAGAAATAGTGTAGGATGTGCTGAAAATGTACTGACGCCTCGTAAATGATAAATGATTTTTTTATTTTTATATTCAAAGATAGACCCGACTATATGCACCATCAAATCGAGTTGTGCTTTTGAAGATCACTGAGAAGCTATGATTTTAAACCATGCTTAACTCATACTGTTCGTCTTGAAAATTTGGTCAAAAGTTTAGACAGGTGTTCTTACTTAACCGAGACCTTCTGAATTCCTTGGCATCCCACGATTTGTCATATTGTCTCCAGTTTGTAAGATAAAATTGTATTTTTGAGGATTTACCTCGGACTTTCTGAGACCTCATGTAGACACCACCTCACATCATAAGAGGCGAAAATCCATTTTAAATAAATTTTAATGTGTTTTTTTATAGTTTTATATATTTTTTTGCAAATTTGCTCACATTTTTTTAAATAGCTCCCTCAGTTTTAGAGATATTCTGCTAAAATTTTAAACATTATTGTTTTTTATAACAACCTCGGTTATTTTGGAAAATCATTAATCTTTATCTCATGGCGTAAGGTTGTTTCTAATTGTGCTCTCAGCGGTACATGGGCCACTTTCTAATACCATCAACTCGAAGCTAAAGTCAATCAGACAAAACTGAGAATACCGTTGATTTTGAATTGAAACAAAATTAAAGCAATTAAATAAGTGCAACTATTAAAACTTTTGGTGGAAAAAAAGTTTCAAATTCGAGCACAGTGTAATGACCTTGATTTCCAGCCTTAATTACTCTCTATCTCTTTCTCTCTCTCTCTTGGCTTCACAGTCTGTGGTGGACCATAGCTTCATCATCAATCCTCTTCCAATTCAGGTTCTCTCTTACCTCATTTTTCCAATTACGAACGTTCATCGCATTTAAGTCTACTTCGAAATCATCAAGCCATCTCTTTCTTGGTCAAACTCTCTTTCTTCCTCCTATTGGACGCAAAATCAACACCTTTTTTTTTTGTATTCTTTCGTTGGGCCTTCTTATGATGTGGTCAATCCATCTAATCCGCTGTGCTTTCATAAAGCCTATTACATTTTCACCACAAATTAAGTTTTTCGATACGTGCCGTTTCCAAGCCGAATAGGATTGTAGATTTTTCTCAATATGGTTCTTTCAAATCGCAATAGCTGGTTTATCTTATTGACTTTCAGTGTCCAGATTTCAGCACCACAAGTAAGAACCTTAAACCACATTTACCTCAAAATCATAGTTAAAAAAAATGGGAAATATTAATGAAAATTTGTTAATTTTTTTTTTTAATTCTGTAAACAGTTTGAAATTTTAAGCTATAAGGATTTTACTATGGTATGAACTACTTGTTTATAACAAATAAAAATAAATAAATATCCAAAACTGATAGGCAGATATATTGTACTTACTCACACTTAAATAATGAGGTCTAGCAAGGACCCATTTGGGTTTAGCAAAGGTGAAGACTAAGTTAGAAAAGTATTTATTTGTCAAATGTGCTACGTAAGAGTGTATTTTTTGCTACTTCTTTTCATTAACTTTTTTAATTTAGTGTAAAAAGATGGCGCAAAATTCATCACCCTATCAGAAGATTTATAATTTTTGCAAATGACGAAAAATGTCAATCATATTTGACACTTTTGAACAATGCTGCTTATGTTTACGCTTATCACTCAAAATCTTTTTTTGTTACTTATGAAAAAATTGTTCTAAGCCAAAATCGAATGATTAGTTTTGCGCCATCTTGTAAAACTAATTTCTAAGCAGCAGTTGTAGTTCACTTTGCGTTTATAAGAAAGTGCGAATGTAAGACATGCCGGACCAATTCATTTATTCTAGAGCAATAATCCTGGCCTGGCGTAGCATGGAATAAATGAGAAAGCACTTCTTAAATTTAAATGCGCTTCAAGATATGCTTGACTGACAACAATTACGCCTTTTTGCATAAGAAAGAAAACTTTGATTAATGTTACTTATACGACCAGTGGCACCAAAAGAAATCACGTTCACAAAAATACTTTTTAAACGATGCATTATTCACGCAAAGTGCCACAGCTGACAACTTTTCAACGGCAACCAACTACAAAAGATTCGTTTTTACTCGGTCAACCATTTTTCTTAGGAAATGCCAACGTTATTCAAACTTTTTCAAATATTTCTTACCTTCGTTACAAAAGCGCGCTTAACGAAGCTCGAAGTAGATGCCAACGCTTTCAGCAAAAATACAAAAATACGAAGCTACAAAGCTAAAAAATGAAAAATTCGAGGCAGCCGAGCATAAACAAAGTAATACAAATTTTTCCACTTCTTGCCAACTACAAATTGCATATTCATCATGCAAACGCTTGCTTTGCTACTGCTACTACTATTATTTTGCATAAGCGAAAAAGTTACTCCACTCAACTTGGCAGGCGCTGCTCCCCGAGGAGTTGCATGCTGCGCCAAAGCGAGGAAGCAAAAGCAAGGTAAGAGATAGAGCACGTCCAAAGCATTTCCATGCAGTCGTAGGAATGCAGCAACGAAACAGAAAAGAAACAAAATGTGGCAATAAAGTGTTGCAGCTGTAATAACAAATTTTTGTTGTTCCTAAAAGCAGTTTATGGCATAAAATTTTAAAAACCTTCACCGTTTCGCAAAACCAGCACTAAAATATTATACATAAACCGTCAACTGACCACAGCGCACGTACAATGCAAATACCCGTATCTATCACAGAAGGCGTGTGTTTGTACTTACACATTTCAGCATTGCGGATTTGAGGTCAAACTTTAGTGTGTGGCAAAATTAGAGGCAATGAGGCAATGTTGCTTATGTGAGCATCAATAATTTTGTATTTTTATGTGCATTTGTAATTGCATAAACGCATTCGCCCGCGTTAGTTGCCTCTGTTTCTTGCATTTATGTGTATTTGCATTGCAACAGTTGAACAAACATTGCTATCACTGCAACACTGCAGCCGTTGCCGTGCTTTTTTCTTTATTTTTTCTCTAAGTATTTTTAACTACGCGTATACTTTAGGCAAACAATGTTGTTTATAATTAGCTCAACAGTGCGTAAGCGTGTAAATTAATTGAGTGTGTATACCGTTATTTATAAACAATCTACTTATGTGCATATATATATTCGGATAGGCGAAAATTGCCCAGCAGCAAAGGGACTGCCATACCAAATTGCAGTTAAGCAGCCGTACTGCGTGAAAAAGAAAGTACTTTCAGCAGGTCAGCCAAGCTGAAGAATTTTGAAAAGTATTTGCAGGGTAAACTATTCTTCAAAAGTATACTTTTACGTTCAGAAAGTGGCTTGTAGTTTAACTTGATCAACTTACGGCTGCTCGCACTGTGATAATTAATACTTTCGCTGCAGTAGTTTTAGAAGTTGAATTTCGACTATCAATGTGATCGGGTGTCTTTTTGTTTTTTGCTTCTTGGTAGGAGGTTAAAATCAAAATATCTGAAACATCATTAAAGGCCCCATCGCACCAGTGGTATGTAGGTCATGCTCTCACTAACACTATAACATTCCTTCTTCCGGCTGATTTCCACCCTGGACCGCTGTAAGCATTTTATCAAGGTGGTGCCGCATTTATGACTATTGACACAACCAGGTACCTGCGTTCAGGGGCTTCTCTTGTGGACGTATGGAGTTCTTATGCCAGCGATAGTGTCCACTCCTCCCACTGTTTCACAGGTGCTGTATCTGTGTAAGGTAATAATCGGTATCTACATGCTTTCTTTTCGCCCACTCTTCGAGATGTGGTATTAGCTTGTACATAAATCGCCCTTTAGATGACTCTTCCCATCTTCTTTGTCACTCGTACATCGATCGCTCTCTCTCTCGATGGCTTTTTCTGCTGCCGTTGGCTTTGCTCCTTGCCCACTACAGAGGCGCGAAGCTCTCAAGCGGTAATTTTCCGGCTATAAGACATATTGCATCGCCTGATACCATTCTAAATGCTCATGATACCCGTAATGCGCTCCGCCTGTATGTGCGCCCCACTTGTCTTCTGTCCATACCGGCGTCGAGTAGAGCACGATGGACTCCACGACTGTTGCTAATAATCGCCATCTTTCCCCTTGTAGACCACCTATATTGGATAGTATTTTTGTGAGAGTGTCCATTATAGCCGATGCTTTGTTATTGACTTCTGCTAGATGTTGTTTAAAGCTCAATCTCGTGTCGATTATGACTCCAAGGTATTTTATTACCTTCTTTGTCAGTATCTCATGCCCATCAACTGAGAGTTTCATAGCCACCTTTTTCTTTAGCGTACTTAACAGCACTGCATCCGTTTTTTGGGCTGCAAGCTCTAGACCTGCATTGGTAAGTCAACGCTGTACTCTCGCTGCCGCATCATTGCATTTAGCTTCTAGATGATCAATTCGCTTGTCAACTACTACTAACGCAATTTCGTCCGCATATCCTACGATTGTTGTTTTTTCTGGAAGTTTTAATTTCAGAACCCCGTCATACATAGTGTTCCATAGAGTTGGTCCCAAAACCGATCCTTGTGAAACTCTTTCTGTGACATATAAAGTGTTTTTGGACCATTATCTGTGTCATACCGAAGAATTCGTTTGTTGAGACAGCTTCGGATAATGCAAGATAGCTTGGCACCTTCAACTTTTCCAGAGACAGCAGTATGTTGGACCAATTTGCCGAGTTGAACGCGTATTTTATGTCCGACATAGCAGTGTGTCCTCCGTTGATAGCTTCTCGGGTTATGTTTATTACAGTTCGGAGTGCATCCACTGTGGATGTACCACGCCGGAAACCCAACTGGTTGTCTGAGAGACTTCTAGGGCTTTCTAAGTATTCCAGGAGCCGATCACAAATGACACGTTCCAATAGTTGTGTAAGTCTGTGAGTCAATGAAATGGACTACTTTTATGAAAAAATAGTTCATTCTCTTACAAAAACCATATTCATCCAAATTTCAAACCTTGTGTAAATAAAAAAAAAAAAACAAATAAAAATAATTTTGAAAATGTCCAACAAAATTTCACACTTTTTAACCAGAATTTTTATAAAATGAATTAAATGCGCAAGTTTTAAGTCGCTATAGAATACCGTTGATTTTTGACAATTTTTTTTGCTGTGGTGTCACGCCTTTTCTTTCTTAAAAGGCAAATGCTCGAATAGTTTTATATGGAAAAAAGTCTAGCGCCACGAATCAAAAACAACAAAAAACATTGCCAAAAATCTACGCAGTTTTTAATACTAAGAGTGTAGCTGTAATTAGTGAAAGAATGATATGATATGAGTGATGTGAGTGCTATGAATACTTCAACGGCGGTAATTTTGAGTTCGAAGATAGGCAGACAATGTTCGAAGATTTAGAATGAGTAAACTGGCTGCATGATGAATATTCAAAAGAGTTATCAGTATCATTGGAAGGTACTAAATAATACTTTGCGAAACATCTCAAAGCCATGAAACGGATACGTTGCAAGAAATTCACTACAAATTTATCATTCAGCATGATGAAGAGATATATTTGAAAACAGGGAAATGTTTTTGTGTGATTAGCTTCACTCAAAGATCTTACTCCTCAAATGCTGTTCCTTTCGAGTATTATTTGCTTCGATATCATCAAAGGGTCAAAAAATGAGTCACTGAAAGCTTGAAAATACGATTAGTTCTTCCGGTGTGAAGTTCGTGCACTAGCTGAAACTGCACACTCTTGATTTTTTATTTTATATCTCGGTCATTCAGTTATCTCCTTCTTGATCGGTGCGATAATCGCTTGACTACTTGACGCTGGGGCTTTTTCACAAAAATGTAACAAAAAACATCAGGTTTCTTTATTTTGTATTTAAAAACATATGTTGTTTAAAATAAAAATAACTAAAAATAAAGCAAAAAATACTTTTATTATTTCAATGTTAGATATATAGTATAAGAAATGAATATAATAATTACTGTTTCCTTGTTAACTCTTTTCGGGAGCATAGGGTCTCGACAAGACTTATTTTGCGTTGGTTTCGTTAATCTATTTGATTTTTGACAGGGTAGGTGATTAGTCTGCCGCTATCAGTCCTAAGTAGTGGGAATGCCCACCTGTCGTTGCTTAGGAGCAACGTCTCTTACTGCTTGGAGTGCCATCTGTGTTTCACATTTTTCTGCCAGAAGAATCGCACAGATGGTTGAGGACTTCGCTAAAGTGGTGTGTCTGCGCTATTACCGTGGCTTCCCGCTTCTTCTTGCTGGCGCCACTTGATGCAATGTGTAACTGTGTGCTTATCTTTGTTTTTGTTTGTTTTAGCAGCCACAATACTAATAACGCGCTGACTATTTAATAAAAAGTAATAAGTAGATTTTGTATGGTATATATAATAGCGGTGTTCACTCAAAATCATAAGAGTTTAAACGATTTTGATCCAGTTACACAAAGTCGTTTTTTTTCGTATTAACAGGTTTCAGTTGGACACTTCAAGTAAAACCACGTTCTTCCCCACCTGATCTTTCCAACACAGAGAAAGCCTTCCTCTTTCTCTTCTACCACCAGCTTGTCCTTGGGGGGACCTAGTCAACGGAGCGACTGGATGCTTATTCGCATCACTATGCTTATATCGGCGTAAAGCTCATACAACTCATTGTCATATCGCCTCCCATACGGGCACTTGTCGTAGCTAAAGTGCAAAAGTCCAAAAATCTTTCTCTCAAACACTCCAAGGGACGCCTCGTCAGATATTGTCATCGTGCAAGCTTCCACGCCATATGATAGACATTCACTTACTCATTCGAGAAAAATGAAGAAATTATAAATAATATAATTTAAAATTTTCGAGAAATTTCAAGAGAGTATTAGGTTTTGGTTCAAATTTAAACTAAATTATTGCGCAAAACAAACCTGGGCTTAAATTTCAATATCGCTTTTTTATTTCTATATGTTTTGTTTTTTAATCTCTTTTTGAAAGCGGTGCAGTGGCACAAATGTGATATGCGCTTAAACAACTCTTATCTACTATTTTTTATATCAATTTAACACTGAATTTCTTTTAAGCAAAAAACCTCAAAGCACTGCACTTATTATTTCTAAACTTTTCATTGCATGTTTGCTTGCATCCGTACCTCTGTTTCAAATTATAAGTACCATACACACTAACAAAAATGCGCTTTTTATGTAGCTTATTTGCAACTCTTTCTTCTCTTTTTTACTTGCAGATGTGCTAACACTTAAAATAAATCAATTAATACACGCAGCATATAAGAGAATGAAAAAAAAGTAAAAAAGTGAAAGTAAAAAAAGCTATGCGGCTACTAAAACAGCAAAGATTAATTAAATTAATTAAATAAAAAATTAAAAAAAGAATTATTTCGTTTAAATCTTTTTAGAAAACAATATTAAAATGGCACGACTGCCACCGCCTTTGACGAATGCATGCATTTTTTTTGCTCCGCTTATAAATACGTACCTCAACGCTAACGCCAGCAACAGTAAAAACAACAACAATAATAAGACATGTTGTATATGTGCCACGAATACTTGTTGTGCTCAGCAAGAACGTCTCAATGGTGTACAGCAGTGTTATCAGTCGCAATGGCGTCATCATGAGCAATACATTGGGAGCAGCAACAACTCTTGCTGTTAGGCTGTTAACAGGCTGTTAACGTAAAATTGCACAGGCTGTTAAAAAGCTGACCGCTGGTATGAGTTTGATCATGAATGCATGTGCAAAAATGTGTGATTAAATTAAAAAAAGTTATAAAGCAAAGAGTAGTGCCAAGTTATGAGTAATAAATAAATAAAAACAAAGCACTGCATACACACGCACACAAAGTGGCGAGAATATTTCATAGTGAGACTATGCGGCTTACTAAGCATATTTTTGCTGACGCTGGCGTATATAATGTGCGGGGTTATGTGTGGTGAAGAAAGGAGGTACTACGTAAGTGAGTGATTACTTCAGGTTTTTTTGTTTCATTTTTGCCGCGCCTCTGCAAAACGGCGCATGTAATCGATATTTAATAAATATTTTGCCACGCAATGGTGCAAGTAGGCGTGCGGTGACGCAGCTAGAACTTGAAAAGCGTTGAATAAGTGCCAAAAATTTGCAACCAAAAATAATCAAAAATAAAAGCAAATAAAATTTAAAAAAAAGGAAGCATCAACCAAACAGTAATCCGTAAAAAGGTTTGGTAATGTATTTGTTTGTAAAAAATTGCCTTAAATCAAAGGTAGAGTGGGGAAATCAATTAAGGTGAAAAGTAGCCGAAGGTAAGAGAGCGCAAAAAAGTTTGAGAAAAAATGCGGCAACTAAACAGACGCAAACCCTCCTCCACGTGTATGCGTTATGTGGTACTACAGACATAAAGGTCAAGCGCGGCTTATATGAATGAAGTCAGACCAAATTTGTAGCTTAAAGCGACAAAAGATGTTGAGCCCCGTAATTGAATGCAAAATATTCTTTAATTGAAAACATTATTATCATTAAAAAAAAAACAATAATAAAATATAATAAATCCTAATTAAAAAATTAAAATCAAATAAATTTCGATTCAAAAAAGCAACTACCTTAATAATTAATTAAAAAAAGAAATAATAAGTGTTGAAAATTTATATCAATAGCCGTTAGAAAATTTCTTAGTAAAAAATATTACTTTTCTTAAAACTTTAACTGCAAATACTTCAAGTCAAATAATCGTTTTAGATTTGTTAAATCAAAAACCAAACCAAAATTAAGAAATTGTGTTCCACTTACATACTTCGTAAGTAAGCCAAAAGCAAACGCAACCTTTGAAACCGCAACACAACCAAACACCCCCTCACTATGGCCGGCCCACAAGTGCAACATTCACATTCACATTCGCAGCGCCCCAATAGCGCCTACTACATGGGCCTGAATGGGGGTGGCGGCGGCGGCATAGCCACCAATGGCCATCATGCCGTCGGCGGTGGAACGGAGCACACCCACACAACTACAGCGACTAGCATTAGCACCAGCAGTAGCGCACACACCGGTCTATATGCGCTACGTCAAATGTCCAACGACATGGAGTTAATATATCGTGGCAATAGCGCCAATGCTAGCCACCAAAGACACTCTGCCATGTTAACGCATGGCGTCATTCAACAACAGCCAACCGGCGTGGCGGTGGGGACATCAGCTGCCTTGGACAACAGCGGCAGTGTAGCGGATGTTGTTAGTGGTAGTCAAATTGTCAGCATTGCTGGTCCCGGACCGAGCGCCACTGATGCTTTAATTGTTCCTTCAAATTCTGCGACGACGAAACGCAGCAATTTGGCGTCGTCGAAATCAAAGCAACGCAGTGTCGAAATCGTCGTCGATGCGTCACAATGTGGCACTGCTGGTGACGATGATGTGGACGGCGGCAAGTCAGGCGATGACGTTGAGCAGGGGCATCGTATGTCGCGACATCGGCGTCGGCCGTTGCATCGTCGATTATTCAGCTACCTGCGCAGTTTATTTCAAGGCAGTGCCGCTCAACATGGTAAGTGCAATTACGTGCGCGTGTGTGTAGGTATTGTTTGATATCTTTAGGATGAAATAAATGGGATAGAAAAAAAAAGCGGTTTGTTAACCTAAATTCTCCATATGCAATATTGACGAATATGTGTATTTGATAGGTAATAGACCCCCGAAATTATCAAATCACATATTGACCAAATTTATTTACTGACTTACTTATTTTCTTTTTTCTATATGACTCTAACGAATGAACGATTTTTTTTTATATGGTGAAAATGCGAAACATTGTCAGGGAAAGCAATTATCAAAAATCAATGGGAATGTTGTGCTAAAAATAAAATACTGCAATCAGTACAGGCACGGGATGCCTCCTAATGTCCCTGTTGCAACACATACACAATAAGACTTCCATACTCGAACTTCAGGAGCACAAACAAATGCTCATCAAGCAATTTCTACTTGGGTGCTACCGCAGAAATTAGCCTTTCAGCCATTTGTTAGAGCCTTAGGTATCTACCAGACATGTCAGGAAACATCTCTTCAACTACACTGATGAGATCAAGCACAAAACACAACTGAAATTACCGGATCGGACAATATATAGACAGATTTCAAACGAAATTCATTGGGAAACTCTTGACACCTTCCTAAACTCCCGACCCCCGAATGCCGTTATCAGAGGCCAACCATCACGTATTGCAGACGAAGAGCTCTTCAGCTGCTTCGCGAGACCCGTATAATTTTGGCCCAATTACGTTCTGGATATTATAGTAGGTTAAACTCTAACTTATCCGGAATACACCCGGACATACTCAATATATATTCGATATGTGAAGACACACTGCCTGATACTAAACACCTAATCACATGCCCACTCGAACCTACTCACTTAACAGCCCTCTCCTTCTGGACCCAATCAGCCGAAATAGCACGCTTTCTGGGCTTACCGTTAGGTGAGTTAGACGATGACAATCAATGACTACACCGCACTGACAGAGTCCAATAAACTGCCACAACAACAAAAAAAACATAGATTCCATTCAAATCTAATAATCTCTACCTCACTTATAAACTAAAATAAAACAAATTAAAATTTAAAACATTATTTTGATATATAACGTGAATTTTTATAACATTTGTGATGTTTCTTATATATAATTAGCAATTTTTTGGCTCTCTTGAAATATTGAGAAAAAATTATATATCCACCCTCGATATGTAGATTTCTTTATTAGCGACTTTTGCAATATTTCCCTTTCATATTCTCGAAAACAAAATATTGACAGATCGCAAATTAATGAAAGTTACTGAAATATGCTTTTTCAAGGCTAATATATTATATATACTTTGATGTGACTCTTTAATCGCCTTTAAACTCAGTTATGCGTGATTTCTTTTCCTGTAGAGAACTTTGTTTTTCAAGGGATCGAATAACAGAGTTTCAACTCTTTCTCCGCTATGTGTCAAGTAAATATTTGTAGATGGATTATATCTGCCTGATTTTATAGAGTTTTTATAAAATCCACCAGCGAAGCACACAGCAATGAGGGCGAACATAGTGAACACTGCAACTGCCTTCATTTTTGTGATTTTACTTCCTTCTTTTTCTACTTTTTTTTGTCAATTGGAGGCAGACAACTCGCACTGCACGCAGTAAAGTCGAAATTGTGACTGAGCTTATTCCATTTAAGCTGGACTTTTTATTTACAAATATTTGCGATCACATCACCAATAAGCGTTACGTGTTCATTGGAGATATCTAAACCTCATTGACGTAAGAGTATATATATTTTTTTTAATTACGCACAATGACCAAGAACAGCCTGAACTGACTCGCAGAAGTTAAGCTCCAGAAAAAAAACTGATTGTGGTATTTCAAATAATTAAACTGAAATTATTTGTTAATAATTTTTGAGTAACAGGGGTAAAGTGCGATGTAAAGAAGAAAAAGAATAATTTGTGATTTTTATAAAGAACGTAAGCAAAAAGTAGTGTTTTTCTGCAGCCTTGGATTTCGCTTAAATTTTGCACATAAGATAAATTCGTTCTCAAAATGACGGAAGTGAGTTTAAAAAATTTTATTATTTTTTTCAAAGAAGATGTAGACCCTAATAAGAGCATTGAAATCTTAAATAATTTGTGATTTTGTGATCTGATTGGCATAAATAGGGCCACGTTGAAAATTTCATAAGACAGACAGTATTTGAATTGGTTTATGTTCATAACTTTGCCCACACAATTTTTAACAAAAAGCAATCTTTTTTTTTATTTCATCATTTTAATTTAAAAAGCACTACTTTTTTTAATTTTGAGCATTTCACTCCACATTCCAAAAATTTTTTCAATTAAGCTAAAGTTATTGGAAAGAATGAAAACTTACGTTCTAGTTAAAATATATTTTTATATAGGATATGAAAGGTTTAGGAAGTTATGACTGGTTGAAGATAAATTGCGATTATTACATCAGAAAAAAAAATGGAATTTAAAGAATTGCAAACGAAATCGAAGATCCGCCGCGGAAGCTTGGTTTGTTGGTTGGTTGAAGTGATGATTCATCAATAATCTTACTAGTGCTTCCGCGCCCATTTTCTTGTCCCATTCTCGCTACCAACAAGTTATGCCTTCATTACCATATCCAGTCTGTGCGATTGAGAAACCCCATAAGGTTGTTTACGTCTATGTCGGCCAGCTGTCGAGGTTTTCAAAAAGCAGTTTGCCAAAAGTTAACATCCTCGCCTTCCTTAGGGCAGTGTATTCACATTCCCGGTTATTTACAACTGTCTACAACTCTCCTATGGACCAGAAGACAGTTATCACTGCCATGAGTCTGCAGGCACTACTTCATTTTATATTTGTCAAAGTTGACGTTTGTTCATTGTTGTAGGTGGGCCATAACGTGCTGCTGACTTTGCAGGTTGTCTGATCCCTCCATCTACAATCCGCGATTCGTTTCTTTCAACCTTCCGATGCCTCGGGACCCAGATTAAGGTAATGTTATGGTTTACGCTCGAGGTGGTAAGGCTATTTCTGCTTTGTTCCACCAGTATAGAGGTTGTTGTAGCCGAATCCAGTGTTTGGAGTACAGCTTGGCTATTCAAAAGAATGGCGATATTGGCCTTAAAAGAGAAATCTGCGATTAATAGCCTTGTTACGTTAAATTTAGAATTTCCTTGAGTTTTTTATGTAAAAATTCAACACTGAAGAATATTTTCCTAAATTTTCAAGGCAAAATATTTAAAATTGAGTGAGTTGTGCTTCATAAGTAATTATTTTGCGGTGCGCATAGCAGCATACAACAGAATCATCTGAAGAAACAAAATAATCAAAATGCATTTGTTAAAGGACATATTTCTCGCAGGAGATTTTTTGTAGTATTTGGAAGATTAAACCCTATTTTTGCTAACAAAAAATCAGGTAATTTAATACATATTTGTATTACACAGAAACAACAAAAAATGAAGAAACAGCTCGCATATCTGGCACTTGTAGGCAGAACTACTTTCACAAAACTACAAAATAATTCCTCTAGTAGATTTTGAGTGCACGGACAAAAATTGCAAGTTTCAGAAAAACGCTTTAAAGTCGGGCAAGTATACATAAAAAACATACTTGGAGCAGCAGACGCCCAACTACTCATAACCTTGACATTTTTTTTCTGATCAATTTGAAATTTTTACATAATTTTTTTGAGTTATTATCTAATTATTTGTGGAATAAAAGATAATGCAAACTAAAGTTCAATAAATGTCCCATGCAATCAAACCTACTAGATCTCATCAACCTTACCACTTATGTCCTTTCAAGTCGTATCTATATTTTTTGCTTTTTAAGAGCTTGAAAACTCAAAATGAATAAAACAAATCAAAAATATTGGCGGTATGATTTGTTTTTATTATTATATAATATAATCTGGTAGATAATTCCATAGTATTCATTTTTTTGAATAGGAGTTTCATTGTCCATTCGATCTCCCATAAATTTGAATAATAAATCTAAATGAGCCCAATCAGCAAAAATGCGATACAAACGACGGTCATTTGGTTTCAATTCTTGCATGAGCTGTAAGCCAAGACTCTTACACAAAATTTTCCACGTAGTCGAAGGGCTAAGGGCAGCAAGTTGCGAATGGCGCAGAATCGACATTTCGGCGTCGACACTTCACGCTACAGCACCAATGTTCTCTTCGGTACACACATTTCTTTGTCTTGTTGATGGTTTTGAATCGAGAAAATTAATTTGTAAGAAAACGATCAATAACTGCACGAATTGCTTACTCACTATGCCAACTATGTTGACCTTAAAATGGACGAAGTGTATGAATTTCGGAAACAGATAACTTTTAGTCAATTTGAATCAGAAATCTCTAGTAGGAATTTTAGAAATCTCCAAAAATTTTAGTCGAGTTGATAAGTAAAAGAAAACCTGATACATGAAAAACTACTTTTTTTTATGAATCTGGATATACATATCGCACCCTAAATACAAAAGGGTCACAACTCAAAGTTTTCCACACTCGAGCTTGACTTGTTTACAGTAGCACAGAAAACAAACTATGTGGCATATCACGCTGAAATTTGCCATGTAAGCTTATAACAGTCCTACCATCCAACAAAAAAATTATTTTTGCCATATGTCATCCGCGGACCGTTTTATTGATAACGTCTCGTTCATATTTGAGCAGAAGGAACATTTTGAGTTGTGAACCTTTTGTATTTATATAAATAGCGCGTACACCGTTTTTGTGTGTTTGGACGAGCTCCTTATCCTATTTGTGGCGTGCGACTTGATGTTTTTCCGCAAATGGAGGGACCTACAGTTTTTTAAACCGCTTCCGAACGGCAAATATTTTTTATGAGGGTCCTTTTCATGGCAGAAATACACTCGGAGGTTTGCTATTGCCTGTCGAGGGGCGACCGCTATTAGAAAAATGTTTTTCTTCGTTTAGGTGTTTCTCCGAGATTCGAACCTACGTTCTCTCTGAAATCCGAATGGTATTCATGCACCAACCCATTCGGCTACGGCGACCGAAATCACCCTATCGGAAGATTTATAATTTTTGCAAATGGCGTCGTACGTCTGTCCTGTTTGATATTTGTGGACTAGACAACTGCAGTAAATAAACAGGCAGGCAAAGGAGCGCGTAAAGGACCAAATAAAGGTTTCCATTACTCAAAATACCTTTTGTTTACAATATTTAATAAAAAAAGTTATTCGAAAAAAATTTGGATGATTAATTTTTCCACCCTTGTATATCACACAAAACTATTTCTCCTCTTAATATAATTTTAATTTTTTTAAATTACTTATTCGTAATTTTATTTGTTCTAAAGCAAAAAAATAAATAAAAGCAACGTCAAATCGAAAATATCCAATATATCTATTTAAAACACCAAAACAAAAAAAAAAAAAAAAAAAAAAAAAAAAAAAAAAAACTACCACAAACATAACAGTACAATATGTGTTTTACCTAAACCTCTAATTAGAAATTTTGCAACTGGTGCAATTCTAGTGACATTCGAACTAGTATGACTTCTTGCGTCATTGTGTATGTATATGTATACACGCATTTGTAAAATCCACATTGTAAAGTATTTGGTAGATTGGAGTACTTGTTCAGTATGGAATAGCGTATTATTGCAGCGCTTTTAATCAGTATGAAGCTTAATTGCGCATAAATCATTTCGCCAACTAAGCGATAGCAGAGAATGTCGGCGGCAATGGCGACAGCATCCACTTGACTCCAACAGTAACCCTGTAGAGAAAGTTTACACTATTGAGAATACCAAGACTAGTACTACTCCAACAATAACCAATAACAGAATGTGTCTGTGTTAAAGCTGAAAAATGAAAGGGCACAAAAATGTCCCTTTCGTACGCTATAACCCTGGCCTTGTAAATTCATTACAGCTTACAAAGCAAAATTTGCACATTCGAGATAATTCACGAGTGGTAGTTTTTCGAAGTCAATAAGATTTTCCACAGATATGTTTAGTAGATACACGATTTTAAAAATTTTCCAAATTCCAAATATTATTTTTTTTTAAGGTGAATAAGATAGAGGTGCCAACCGTTAGGTTCAACGGCACGCTAAGACCAAAGATGCAGATATGTTGTGATACCGCACTTGATTAAATTATACTCTCTTAAATCATCCAGTGACACTGATGAATCTCATAAGTTATTTTAAGTCAATATCCGTCGTCTAATTCGAGGGGCGAAGTCTCGAGATGCCGAAGTCGCTTTCTGTACCGTGAGCGGAATGATAGAGAAGATTAATTTTTTTTTTTTTTAAATATATAAATGCTCATGTAAAGTTTTTTCATTTTAAGATGAACCGTGAAATAGACCTCAATGAGAATGGATTGGATATTAGACTTTCAAAATAGTAACTAACACGTCAAATATTTCCACGAATATCTTTCCTCCTATTTTGATAATTTATGACGAACGTCTGGCTATTAATAGAAAACAGGGGCTTAAATCTTACTCAGTTAAGACGGCAATTGCAATTTTAAAGAAAGTTTTATCAATATTTTGAATATATAGAGAAACTGAATGCTTTTCTCAGTAAATATAAAAAGGAGGAAGATCTAAAGCGGAAATACTTTTCGATATTTTTACTTCATACCTCTGTTTTCACCGACGGATCTAAGTTGGCACTGCCGAAAGCTAGAACTGTTTTCAAGCAGAGGTGTTCGCGATCTTGCAGGCGTGCAAAAAGCTTAGGAGCGCTGTTGGAAGGGAGACAGAAATATCTTTTCCGGTAGTCAAGCTGCGATCAAGGTCCTGTCGTTGCCATTTTGACCTCTCTACTGGTCAACTACTGTAAGGAGGAAATCAGACGTTTTGAACATGCAGAAAACATGTAAGGGGGCGTCCATAAATTACGTGAGGTGTTTTTTTAATTTTCTATACCTCCCTCCCCCCCTGGTGAGATGTCGTGAGATTTTATTCAACCCCCTCCCCCATCCCCCAATCTCAAGTGAGATTTTTCAAAATGTGGGTTTCTTATGTAAACTCGTTGGATTGTTATTGTAAAAAGAGAAAAAAAAAATGTAAAATATTAGTGTAATAAAAATTTAACAATCGAAGACTTAAATCTTAACTACTGCGATTAAAAAAAGAATATCTACTCTAATTCAGTCCATGGAGAGTCATGCGCTGTTTCAAGAGAGACTATTAGGACCAACATGAGTTTCAGTAAAATCATCTGCTCCTTCAACTTCGTTCTGATCTGGCCACTCTAAACCGTTGACGCTTGCGCACAGTAACTCATTAGCTCGTCTTGTGACAATCCGTGAGGGTCGCACTTTGCGGAACATACGCGCTTGCTTAGCTGGTGCAATGTGAGCCGCTCGCCTGTGCTCTGCAGCTCTTATGATAGATGCGAAGTAAATACCGCATGTACTGCAGCATCTTTTCTCTAAATTATCACGTATACTTGGGCAATAGAGATCATAAGGCGTGCTGATGAAGGCATTCAGCGGTTGAATCGGTAGGCGTATTCGAAATGGAGCGAATGACTTTCCGTCATGTTCTTTAAAGTCCGAAATTGTCAAACGTCCATCAACCTGAGTGATAAGGTATGGAGGTGGCAGAAAACGGTCGTGAAGAATCATATGCAGATCACTCCGGCGTGCGCTGCAGCACTTAGGTCAAGCTCCATATGCAGCTTAGCAATCTGTTTCTTCATAGTATCTTGTGCTGGAGTGGGACGTACGTTAGATGGTGTAGTGTTCGACATAGCTTCATCCTCATCATCGCTGATCACAAGAAGCTGATTTTGAATTATGTGAAAACAGTGAAGGAAATGACCGCGCTAATATTTTGTAGTTATGATTTTAGCATATTTTATCAAGAATTTCACTGTTTCAGTTTTTTTTTATGCTATTAATTGTAACAATAAACTTTATATAAAAAAAAAGTATTTTCTTAAAAAAATATATATTTAACCTACCTTTTGAAGGAATGCTAAAGTAGACCGAACTTTTCTCTCAGTGGATTCCCTGAGAAGCCGTTCAATCTCATGTTTAATGCGATGTATTAACTCTTCTTTCTTCGGGAATTTTTGCTTCGCAGTATTCCACAATTTTATCACATCGTCGTGGCAGTAGTAAGAGCATGAACTGAGTCGAGTAAAACATTTACAAGAATAAACAAAGAAGGTTGGAACCTGTCCGTGTGTCGCTGCCACTCAGCTCGTACGCTCTTGTTCATCGAGTCGCGCGTTCGGCTGATAGTGGCGCGAAAACAAACGACGGGCTACACTGTACCGTAAATTCAGATTAAATTGAGCTATTTGGTATAAAACAAATATGGTGGTTTGACAGCAGTAATGTATAACGTCGAAGTATGAATGAAATTATTTTCTTTCGAACGAATTAGTGAATGATCTTAATCATACTACGATTACGCTTAAGATTAAATCTTAAGCATGTACAATCTGGATAATGGACCAAAATAGTATAATTATTTTTGTTTCAATCAGAAAAAAAATTGCGTGATATTTGCCGAGACCCCCCCTCTCTCTAACGTAAGATTAGATGAGATTTGACTCGACCCCCTCCCCCCTTAAAAATCTTACGTAATTTATGGACGCCCCCTAAGAGGCACTTGGGTTCCAGAACATTGGTAGAGGTCTACATTTTGGTATCAAAACGGCACTTTAGTGCTGCTTGTAGTGTACCCGTAGTACTCTTCTTATCAATAACAGATAAATTTGAATTCGAATTTAAAATTCATTTGGAACTAGCGAAACATTCTAGAGTTCATGAGTTCAGCACTTTGGAAAATGGGATGCAGCGGCAACAAGTGGAACTTACTAGCAGATAGCCATGTAAAACTTGTAGATTACTCAACCTTGAAAAGAGAAGGAATGCGAATTAGTCAGTGAATAAATGCTCTACTCCAGATTTTCCAGCAGGGTAATTAGCCAGCAGGATAATTAGCTATTGGTTATTGGCAGTATGGCCGTTGTCGGCAATAGTGCCGTTGAGGCTTTCGCAGCCATTCAAGATAGATGTAATGAAGTCTGATATGTATGACGATGCCCTAAACACACATCTACATATATGTATGTATGTACTACTGTATGCACGCACTTAAATAAACTTACACTAATACTACTGCATAATATACATGAAATGTTAGCACACAAGTACGTGTACATACCTAGCAGTGAAAAGTGATATTGGATGTGAGAAATCATACGAGTTCGAATGTGACTAGAATCGTACCAATTGCAAATTGCTTAATTAGTGTTGGACGAAAGTAATCATTAACTCAAAATTTTCAAAAGAGAAAGCTTCCAACAGAACGGTTTCAAATATACGTATGTATGTTTGCATATTTCTATACACATGTATGTCTGCATATCTTAATTGTGAATCGTGTACGATTTGAAAATTTTTTAACAGTATATAAAAAAAAATATTTTAAATATATATACTGCGTATGTATATTTATATTTAAGTATATACAGAATGTGGAATCTTATGTCAAGAAGTTTTTTTTTATTAAAAATAAAACCGATTTTTCGAATGTTATTTTTTCGCTATGAAGTAATGACTATTTTGTGAATTGTTATTTGTTCTTGTTTTTTGTTGTTTGATCGTAATTAATTATTATTGGAAAAGCTGTATTATGTTCACAAAAATAATGTTAATTTTTTTATATGTATTACTTTCATAAAAAAATTAAATTAATTTTATAAGCTTTATTTTTTCTCTCAGACATATGAACTAATTTTTTGATTTTACTTTTTTTGGCAGATTGAAAAAACTCAAAACTCCGCACTTAGGTGTGCCACAACTCAAAAACAAAAATGATGATCTTAAGGGTTTAATTTTTTCCATCATAAATAATGATAATTTTTGAAACTTAAATTTTTTTATATTTTTTTCCATACAACAGCTTTTTTTCTCTCAGGAATAAAAATAAATTTTTGATTTTTATTATTTTTGGAAGATTGGAAAACTCAAAACAACTCACGTAAAGTCCGTAACTCACCTCATGAAATAATTATTATTTCAGAGTGAGAAAATTACACTCGGAAAATTACTTTTATTTTTCAATAAAATAATGCACATAGATATATCACAACTAGATATATTATTATATTTTCTGAACAAGATAATACAACTCAGAAATTAATTTAAGATCTAGTAGGTTTGACTGCAGGGTTAGTGCCCGCACATATGTATTCTTGTGCATACCCAGCAAAACCTGCGTGACCGAAGCTCTAACACAATTACACTTTTTTATATGTTACAAACACATATGCACTCGTATTTCTTTGGAAATCGATTTTTTTTTTTATGCTCCGTCCCCTTTGGAAAAGGTGTAAGCAGTAAGCAAACTTCATTCATATATTTTTTCTCATTTTTGCATCAATAGAAAAAAAAAACAAAAAAAACGGCAAGTGGCTGTCAAAGCCATAAGTCAAAAAGATATCTTTTCTCTCTTTTTGATATCAAAGTAGGCCGAGAATCAAATTGTCAACCTTTGGCAAATATGTAAGCAGTAAGCAAATTTCATTCATATATTTTTCCTCATTTTTAAATCAGTCAAAGTAAACAAACGCCGTAGCCGAGTGGGTTGGTGCGTGACTGCTATTCAGAATTCACAGAGAAAACGTCAGTTCGAATCTCGGTGAAAGCAAAATTAATAAAAACATTTTTTAATAGCGGTCGCCCATCAGCAGGCAATGGCAAAACACCGAGTGTATTTCTACCATGAAAAAAATCTGCTCATAAACATATCATAAAACAAAATGAAATAAATGTATAAAAAAAAAAAATTTTTTTTGTGATTCGAACCAAGGATTTCGGATCGGAAGCCCACATTGCTAGCCGCTGGGCTATCGCGCTGTGCTGTCGCCGCTGGCCTAAAAGTTATTTTGTTCGTCGCTACGTTTATATGAAACTGGCACTGGCAAACGAATCCATATGTATGAAAGGGATAAAAAATCACACGTACACAAAAAATTTGGCACAATTTTCCCAACGCTTTTAACAAAGTGATTGTAAAGGGGCGGGGCTAGTGACAGTTTAACGACCACGCGTGGCGGTCATGTGCAGGGTAACCTGACCACCACTCTTCTTGCTGGGTATTTGCCACTCACACACATAAACTCATATCTAACGAACAGTTTATTTTCGTATTCATTTGCTCGTTTGTGTATTTTCCTGGATAGTTTTTCGTATTTGCATGGAATAAGTTTGCAGTAAACGTCACATTTGCAATAATATTTGTATCAACGGGAGATACGTTTCACTGCTCCATGGCGATGTGTGGTAGGTACGAAAGCACCCCCGAAAAAATAAATACACACAAAGTGCTTGTTGACAAAATATCGAGAAACTATCTGTACGGCTAGACAGAAATGTACGAGGACACATTCGAAGTGTGCAAAATTGGTGCTTATGCTGAGTAATTGAGTGCAAAAAAAATGTGCGAGTATGTATGTACGTTTGTATACAGTTTTCCGTGGAAAAATATACATAAATTATTTGAAAGCGTTTACTTTTGAGGGATTTGGAGCAGTGAACTAAAAAAAATTTTTTTTGGAGTGGGAAAACTAAGAAAAATGTCAATCTGTCATTTATTGCCCGCTTGTAGCATCAAGTTATTTTCTTCAATAAAGAAATATTTCATTAGATTAACAATTTACACGTATTGTAATTAAGTAATCGGAACTTTGAAAAATAAAATAGAGTAGAGAAATAGAAAATAAAAATCATAAAATAGCTATGAATGTGGCCATTTCGTGAACCTTAGTACCGAGTCAAACTCATAGATCTATAAATAAGATCTAAGTGCTTGGCTAGTATGAATATAGTTTTATTCCTTAGTTAAATCGAGTGAATTAAATAGCCTAGTTCGCAGTTAAATTCATTTTCGGCGCATAATCTAGACAACTAATTATGAATGTTAGAGAGCATCACTCTACTTACAAAAACAAATAGTCGGCACTGTTTTTCAATTGGAATTATAAAATTTATTATATTTAAAACTTCCGTAAAAAAATTTCAAAAAAATTATTAAGATTTACGTGAGCTTTAACGATTTCAAATAACCTCCTCAAATCTCATTATTTTGATTCCGTTGACCCAATTATCAACATTTCTAGGATGTAAGATGGTTTTGCGCAAAAATATTTTTAAAAACTAATTTTATTTATTAAAGAATTTTCAAATAGGTTCGCCTCACGTATATTAATATTTTCACGAATTATTTTTTAATAAATTTTAAAATTCCGGTTGTATAATAGGAACTTTTTTTGGTGGGGCTTCCTAATGTATATGTACACAAATATACAAGTGCATCGCGTGTTTTCTTAGCTGAATGAGAACTATCGATATCGATAAATAATGTTTGACAGCAGATAATGGCAAATTGTGTAGACATTCTGCTCATCATGAATCGTTGAACTCCAGAACTACGCTTCCAAATTCAAAATTTACTTTGAAAAAAAATTATTTGTTCGAAGAGTTCATGGAGCACTGGCGGAACAATTGGTACTTATTTCCTACGAAACGAGGAAGGAGTTGCCGTAATGCTGAATTGCAAGTGCCATCGAGCCATCCTGACTGAACTATTGTTTCCAAAAACTAATCAGCTCAATATCGACGACATTTGGTTTCAACAAGATGGTGCAACTTGCCGTACTGCGCGCTTAACAATCGATTTTATGCAATATTCAAGCCACCATTGATGCCATATGGCTAAATGAATTGGAAAAGTAGTCAGAAATTGGACTGATCGAATGGACCATGTAACTTGTAGGCGCAACGGATATATGCTATATTTTATATTTAAAAAATCAATGCCCTCTACCAGGTTATAGTTAATAAAAAAAAAATTCGTACCAACAATATTTCTGTTTAGTATTACCATTTTAAGTTCTCAATTTCCCAGTTGGGTGCGGATGTGAGCAAGGCAATTAGAAAAATCCTATATTCAATTCAATTTATTTTATATTTAGAACTGCGTTGGGCGGATAATGAATGAAAAGTTAGGCTTTTTATTTTGCAATATAAGTCCCTTTAAGTAAATAGGCTTTATACAGGGTGAATGTAATTCCTTTTATCACCGAAAAAAATTTCCACGGCGGCCTTTACCTCATTGTCATTCGTTATGCCAATTTGTCCCTGTCATTCCACTTTAAATATGCTGGCATCCGTGTCCGAATTGTAGGCTGTGCGACCAATTACGGAATGTGGCACCCAATTGGCGCTGTATGTCGAGCGGTGGGAGTAATCGTGGTACTCAACGAGCATTAATTTTTTTCAAGTGGAAGCAAATTTTAGTCACTCGTTCCACTAATACTATTTTTTTTTAATATATTGAACATTTTCTTCGATCGTTACTATAAAATGGATTTGAAAAAAAGACATGACACTATAACAGTGGTAGTAAAATGGCTCTATAAGATTATTTCCGTAGAAATACTCAACCACTTCAACAACAACCATCATTGGATGACTCGGGTGCACATCGCGTTTAAAGTTCTCTCTTAAATGTTGTCAAATTCATTTTTATCACATTTTATATGAAAGTGCAGAGTCCTCAAAAACCGCTGCGATTTCTTCAACAACTTTTTTCGGCATAACAAGAAATTTAATTCCAGTTAAGTAATACATTTATTCAATTTGCAAGAATTTTCTGTTTTCGTTGTATGATGTGGCTTGTTCCAAAGAAAAGGAGTGCCATTTATATAAATAATGACTCACAAAATTATGTAGTGTTATCAGTAGGTAATGAGATGACTTGTCACTGCTAAGTATCTTAGGTCATAGTACAATGAATCTAATACCCGGCTTTCTAATTCATTCAAAGAACAAACCAGTTAAGTTAACTGGTAAACTTCACCGAAGTGAATTTAAATATAAAATGCATTTTTTTTTCATCTCGTGCGTACATCAATCTACCTGAAAATTTCCGACTTGTAGCTGTCCTTGTGAGAAACACAGATCCCAAACTTACTCCACTTTAATCTTTAATGTGCAAGTTTGAAGCTGCTAAAAATTCTGTTGATTTTTTTAAACTTATTTTTTTAAGTGCTACGCATTTTCTCCACTTTAGGAATGCATGACTGTGGGCAAAAAGTAAGGTGAATTTGGTTGTAAAATGAAAAATCTTTATTTATTCTTGTAAATCATTTCATCCCCTTCAAAATAATCCCATCTCGATGAAATACATTTATGCCAACGATTTTTCCAATCCCCGAAACATGCCAAATAGTCCATTTCCGGTGTAGCCATCAGCACCTTCTTCGATTCAGCTTTCATCCCCTCAATCGACTCGAAATGCGTTCCCCGGAGTGGTCTCTTGAGTTTTGGGAATAGCCAGAAGTCACACGGAGCCAAATCAGGCGAATACGGTGGTTGTGGAACGATATGCGTGGAATTTTTGGCGAAATGGTCACGAAGAACGAGTGCAGTGTGAGACGGTGCATTATCGTGATGCAAAAACCAAGAGTTGATGGCCCATAATTCTGCTCTTTTTAGACGAATTGTTTCACGTAAATGACGCATAACGCTCAAATAATATTCCTTATTAACAGTTTGGCCAGGTGGAAGGAATTCATAGTGCACCACACCACGAAAATCGAAAAAAACTGTCATCATGACCTTTATTTTTGAACGACTTTGACGTGCTCTTTTCGGTCTGGCCTCGCCTTTAGCACGATATTCGCTTGATTGGTCGGTTGTTTCAGGGTCGTAAACATAAATCCAAGTCTCATCTCCCGTAATGATGCATTTGAGCTTGTCCTGATAGTCTGAAAGCATTGTTTCACACACATCAACGCGAAGACTTTTTTCCAAGAAATTGAGAGTTTTCGGTACCAAACGAGATTTGACTTTTCGTAGGCCCAAATGGTGTTTCAAAATGGTTTTCACAGATCCTTCTGATATTCCAATACGCGTCATCGCACCGAGCTCAAATTGTGCTGGATTATTTGACCAAACATCAAGTAAATACCATCGCGCAGGGACCGTATTCACCTGATATGGGCCGCGTGACTTCTTTTTGCTTCCCAAGCTGAAGTTACCACTCGGTGTAAGGAGATTTCAGTCGATAGAGGAAATCAAAGAGAATGCGACGAAGGAGCTGAAGGCCATCTCTTCGTTGGCCAACCAGGAGTGTATGGAGGACTGGGTTAAACGTTGGCACATGTGTGTTGCTTCAGACGGGTCCTATTTTAAAGGAGATAAAATAAATTTGCCTGAAATTTAACTCGTTTTTGTTTTATTTAAACATTCCCGGTACCTTCTGATCATAGGGTACATATATATATTATATATATATTTCTTTTTCAATATTAAATTTTGTTTTTGTTTCTTACATAAATTTTTAGCATTCATTTTGATTTTTTTTTTTTTGTTTTTTACGAAAAATTTATAAAATTGCTCTTAAATATATTTGCATATACATTCATTCAAATTTCGCCACTTGGGTATTTTCATTTGATTATTCACAACTTTCATATGCAACTATCGATTTTTTTGATTGGGCTTTAATATGAAAGAAAAAAAATTCAAAAAGTTCGTATCTTTTGAATCTGAATTAAAAAAAAAAAACTGAAATCATTAATATATGCATTTCTGAAGAACTGTTAGGCCTATCGAAAATTGGTGTATGCACGGTTTGTGAGAAAAAACCATAAATTACAAATATTTCGATACTTTGTCCATAAAAAAAAAATAGAGTGGCATCCAGAGGGCATATTATTTTAGAATTTAATATCATTCCAGATATTTCCAAGGTGATGCACCTTTGACCAAATAAAAAGAAGCAGTTTTAATAATAGAAATCATTGTTATGACTTAAATGCGCTCCATGACTTGTCGGTTTGTATACTTCAACTGAGTAGTTCAAAAGTGTCAAACGGGATTGGCGTTGTCTTCCGATAGGGTGATTAATTTTGCGCCACCTTCAAGTAATTTGTGTGGTCTGTAAGATTTTTATATCACAGATTAAATATTGAGTTCAAACATTTATCTCTTTTTCGTCAGTGAGCGAGCTAAATGGATGATGACCAGAACGATGCAAATGGTTGAGTATGAACCTCTTTATACTCTCTATACCACTTTTAATCGTCATAGACAAGTGTTTCATAAAAAGTATCAGAAAATGACTTTTCTTTAAGTATAAAATTGTAAGTCTGTATATTTCTGAGATGCCAACAGGGATCCATAAATTGCACGGGAAGTGTTAGCAAACACCTAACGAAGAGTTTGCATATCTGCCAATTGTAATCGTATGTTTATATAAGTAGGTGTATTAAAACCCTTTTGTATTTGTATTTCTCCTTAGACCCTTGCATATTGACCTTTAGACCTTAAATTTTTTACTATACTTCTTTTTCAACTGCTTATCCACTGATGGGTGTTGTCGCCATAAAAAGTTCGGTATCATCTCACGATAGCGAACACTATTCACAGTAACTGTCTGACCGGCCTTATTTTGGAAAAAATACGGCCCAATGATGCCGCCGGCCCCTAAACCGCACCAAACAGTCACTCTTTGTGGGTGCATTGGTTTTTTGGCAATCACTCTTGGATTATCATTCGCCCAAATGCGGCAATTCTGCTTATTGACGAATCTACTGAGGTGAAAATGGGCGTCATCACTGAAGCTGATTTTCTTCACGAAGTGGGCGATATGCATTTTGATTTGAACGCCCGTTTTCATAATAAGCCTGAATAACCCTGACACTTTGCTCGATTGCGTATCTTTCCATGATTTAACCCTTAACTGGTATCGTAAATTTGACTAACGAAACTAGTATCGTGGGGGCCGCGCGGCCCCCTATTAAAACTAGATTCTAGGACACAAATGTCTACAATTTTTTTCAAGAATTATTTTGATAGAACAAATAACAAGCTTGTTTTATGAAATTAATAAGTTTTTATTCATATACTTCTTTTAACTTATTTACTACAAGAGATCACAAAATTTGGACAATTTTTTGGTATTTTTTCTTACCACTATAAAAATAAAAAAAAACTATTATTTCGAAAGTCTTTAGCTAACATATGTATGTTTTCTTATTTCTTATAAAATCAACTTTGAAAAAATAAACTAAAACATAAGTATTTCAACGTATAGTGGGGGTATAGTGCAGTCCGCACGGCCCCCGCAACGTACGTAGCTCCGCTCTGGTAAAAGCTTCAGCGCCGAACGTCCGACACCCGCCGCGTGTCGCGACGTAATGAGATTACTCAAAATGGCAGCCGCGTACTATGCGTAGTTTTTAAGAAATTCAAAAAAATAAAACGCGTGGGGTCTGCGCGGCCCCCACGATACCAGTTAAGGGTTAAATTGAATTAGTCTGAAATTGAAAAATGTCAAATGAAATGCAGAAAAGAGCTTGACGTTTAGGTGTGGTTCACATTCAACATCGGTCCTTAAAATTTAGCCCACCTTTATAATTCCCGATTGATCAGAACTTTTGTGTTTTTGAAAAAGCGTTTCTGGCTATCTCAATACGACACCTTATTCCTTTAACCGGGCTCCATGTATGGTTTAGCCAGCATCCCAAATATTTGAAGTAGTATTTGAAGTAGTAGAACTAAATAAGAAATGACTCAAACAAAAAAAAAAAAGTGTTTGCGAAAATTCAGAACTAAACTGATTAAAGTCAAACAAATCTATATAAAATTAGTTTCTACACTGGGCAGATATTGCACGTAGTTATGTAATTTATTTCAGCAGGTGTATCTTTTGTGAACACTCATACGCCTCCACATCCAAATGCAAACAGGACAATTATTGTTGTTGTGCATTAATTATCATAATTTTGCAACATTTTCGTGTTTTATCTTTACTCGGTTATGGCCAACGCATGCACTCGATAAAAATATAAATGTGTACAATACATGCAATATCTACATAAAAGCATAAATGTACATTAGGGTGGGCCAATTTGTATTGAACTGTTTTTTTCTCGAATAGGAATAATTCCTAGCAAATTCGGACTACATATAAAATTATAAGAAAAAAAGTACTCGAGAGCCTTAGTTAAAACTAATTTTGAGCCCCACAAATTTTAAGAGAAGAACATTTGTGCTCATATAATTAAGTAACTTAATCTTTTTACAATATGCGTAATATTTGTTTCATACTAAATATATACAATACATACCTTATTTTCTAAATTCTAAACAAATTGCTCGTTAGTTAATAAAATTTTTCTTTGTAACTAGTCGCAATGTAAAATAATAAAAAAAAAAAAATACTAAATTTTTTCAGTAAATTTTTTATAAATATATAGTTCATTGTACAAAAATAACCTTATAAATCAAAGTTCAAAACTTACAAAAAATATCAAATTTAACAAATTTCAAAAAATTATTAGGAAAATTTTAAATTTCTATGTATTTTTTTTTTTTTGTTTCTGTTTTTTGAAAATTTCTGGGTATGCAATCTCATAGCGCATTCAACTGCAACTACAAGTACAATCACAATCGCAACACATTAGTAAATATTAATCTCGATGTTGATTTTGTATTAATTAAAGATAGCGTCTTTTAAAATTTGCGGGGCTCGAAAATATCTCTAGAGCTATGTCCTAGTAGACATTTGTCCTTATAATTTTTGTGTAGAGACCGAAAAAATTACCCACCCTAATGTACATACAGATGTTCGGACAATCAACTGCATAAAAACACCTTGACCTCAGTAGCTGCCCAGCACTCGCACCCCAATACCTTTCTAGTTTCATTTCAGCATCCTTTGACCGACATTCAATGCCACACACACATTTTCACTCACACCGATACTTTACTCTACAAATAAAATGCATGTACAATAATGCATACATACATACATGCACAGGTGAAATTGGAGCTATCGTCAAAACTCAAATACATATGCACATTCGCACATTTCCGTTCATGGCAACCATCACCAAATATACAACAACACACGCCTAGCAGTCGAGCTACCAACAAGCCAGCACTATGAGAACTGTCAGCAGCTGCAAAACCCTTTGCGGTTTTGTGAGTAGAAAATCATAAAAAAATGCATTTGTACACTAACATATGCATGCAGTAATTTTTACTAGTTTAAAGCTAGCCGACCACTAGTTCCTCTCTGTAGGCTACTAGTCTCCGCTCAAATCTCAAGCGTAGCTTGATACTGTCTACTTTCCACAGCGATATCGTAAGGTGTAACTTTTTTGAATTGATTCTGAATTTTGCTAGTTATTCAGCACTAGTGCCGAATGGTCAGTTTGGTGCATAAGGTTCCAGGAACTTAGCATGACATGTCACCCATCAAGTCATACTTACATAGTTTCTTTTTTCCTCTGTTTTCTGGTTTTCTTGACGGCTGGTCATATATGACATCCCATATGATAAGTTTTACATATATGACATGTCATACAGAATGTCATATAGTAGACGACGACTAGACTAATGAGACTAGACTAGAGTGGTCGACTCTCAAATGAGTACTAGATTTCTAATTGTACCAATAAGGAATACTGAAAAGAAAAGTACTGAATGCCAAATATTAAGTTGCACTCAGTATGGCTTCGAAGCACTCAGTGACAAGTTCCGAATAAATATTGTTGTACTTGGATACAGTACAGACTTGCAGCACTCACAAAGATGTTAATACTACAGGAGTATACAAGCGATATGAATTTGTTTATTTTGATTCTCTAATTTGAAGTCTGTGATTTTCAATTTATTATATAATATTTTGAAGGCCTTGGAACAGTCAATCAAAATCAGTTGCTTGTAAATGATAAAGTGCTGTAAAGTCAAAGAAAGTTCTCGTTGCTTTTAAAATCACCCTCTTCTTAAAAAATTCATCATCGCAGCTTCTGATTCCCAAATAGCACTTAAAAATTGTGTGTACTCCTCATCAGATATTATGGCATCATTTCCGACAGTTTTTCTTCTTCAAAAATTCGTAAGGCTCCTCTTCGACTTCTGACTTTTACAAACCTGAACATTTAAATTAGTTTTTATTGATACTCTATTAATTGAATCGGGAACTTGTTGCTGTATATTTCTCGTTGTTTTTTCCTTTCGATAATCCCAAGTCCTGTCCGGAATTCAGGTGCTTAAATAAAAAGTAGCTAAGCGTACTTTATTTAAAAATACAAATATACCAAAAACTTGCTTACCTTTTTTACTGATCTAGACCCAACTATTTAAAAGGTTTAACCCTAGAACACACACCCGGGTACAAATGTATCCACTTCAACTTTGAAGTGTTGTAACTTTTGAACCGCTATACCTCTATACCGCTAACTTCGGATCTAGGAAGATTATTTAGTTTTGAGTTCAAATTCAAATTCAGGAGCTACAGCCTTCCAAACACATTATATACGAAACACACACCCGGGATACGTTTGTACCCCAATAGTAAAAATCCTCATAATAATATAAAAAAAAAACATATTTTATATTATATTTTTATTTGAAAAATTAAAAATATTCATTTCACACATTATATTATTGACTTTTATTATAAAAATTATAAAAATGCATCTTATATCTAACGAAAATCATGGCAAATAGAGCAATTTGTTGATGTGACCGAATGTTCAAGACACATTGGCTTCTTACATTTGGCGCACAGCTTTCTGGTTTTTCTACGGCGTTTTTCCTCTTGTGCGTAACATAAATAGCAAGATCCGGACAAAGGTTTTGGCGTGCGCGCTGCGGCAGATGTTGATGCTGCTGTTGACACCATTGATTCCAGCGGTCGGTTGAAATATGCTTCAATAGCAATTTTAGTTGAAAAATTTCGCGTGACTTGACGATTTATGGCTCTGGCTTCAATAATGGGCATACACAATGCTTCAGCCAAGCTGCGCAGGATCTGCTTACACTTGTTGTTTGTTCTCCACGGCAACATAGGGTTATTCAAATCGTAGACAATGTAGGCTGCAAGAGCTGTAATGTCCAACATGTTGAAGAACATCGCTAGTGGCCATCGTTTTGTTTGTCTTTGTGTTGGATATTCCGCAAACATTTGGTCCATTCGATCAACACCACCTTTGGTACGATTATAATATTCAATTATTTCAGGTTTCCCACTGTCAGCTATTTCAGCATCATTATGCATGGTCGAAAGCAAAATTACTGCTTTATTTTTTTTGGGAACATAAGAGCACATTGTCACATTATTTTTGAAGCCAAATGTCGTTGAACCAATTGTCCTGTTTTTGTTCTGCTTCATTTCTTGAGGAATATATGATTTGTTTTTGCGCAAAGTTCCAACGATCGTGAGTTTCCAGGTGAGAAGCAGTTCTGCAACTGGCAAGGTCGTAAAAAAATTGTCCATTGTAATGTTTCGGCCACTTCCTTGGTATTTGGCAGACAAATCCTTCACCACTCGTTCGCCTTGGTTCGTTTCCCTACCAGTTTCTGCTTGGCCAGTATATATTTGTCCATGCAGTGGATATGCATTTGTGGCATCGCAAATCACCAAACCTTGACACCATATTTAGCAGGTTTTGACGGTATGTACTGCGTAAACCGTGTGCGTCCACGGTAAGGAAATAATTGTTCATCAATCGTCAAGCATGAGCTGGGCTTGTAATGTGCAGCAAGATTATTGTTCATCATCGTCCACAACTCACTGATCGGTGCTGCTTTATCAGTTAGTAAACGTGTTGCACGAGTGTTTTTATCGTCAAATCTTAGGAACCGCAATATCGAACAGAAGAACAGAAACGGTTGACTCCCATTGTGGCGCGATATAAAGGATAGTTTTTGACGCTCCATAAATCTCGAACATGTTCTCCATTGCTATGGTTCGCTCCAGTCATAATAAGTATGCCAAAAAATGCATACAGCTCTGTTATTGACACAGGCGTCCATGACTTAGGAGTTGTGTTTGGATGCGCATTGTTGTAAGCATTATAAGTTTCTTTTGCTAACTTATTTGTGTGGCGCATAATTATATCAGCCATTTCAACGTTCATGAAACATTTGAATATTTGCTCTATTGACAACATTTCAGTGCATCTAGCTGGTCCAGAACGTTCTCTTATAATATTTGGTCTGAGTACCTGACGACTTACATTTGGTTCTTTCATCCACTCAGTACCATCACGTGCAACAAATTTTTCGCCACTAGCAGGTAATTCATTATTTTCTTCTACTTCTTCTTCTTCATCGTCTTCTTCATCATCCTCATAGTCCGCATAATCAGGTAATACTTCTGCGGCACTTTGCGAAACTTCAGCATCGTCATCAGAAATTTCAATGTCATTGAATTGAATTTCTTCTTCATCTTCTGAGTCAAAGTCATAGGGAGCGTCATCGTCACAAATTTGATCAAATAAAGATTGTATATATGATTCTCGCTGTTCCTCAGTTAGCCTGCATAATAAAAAAAATTAGTATATGTTTACATTGTTGCTTATTTTACATTTTTTACCTTCTATATGCTGCACTTGATAAATATTCGTTTCTTCTTGAAGTCATTTCGTATCCAGTTATTTATAGTTTCAGTTATATTTATTTTCACTTATATTTTCACTTCTTACACTTTTGAGCACCAAAACAATAATGAAAATATCAACAGGCAGCATTTATAACAACACCTCGTGTGAAAACAACCCTTGCAGCTGCATATAAAATACAAAAACCAGTTATACCAGTGTATTTGCTACCTACGTACCCATACCTTGCGCGACCTTTTTGCACATATCTTTTGAACCAGGTAGAATATTTCAATGAAATAAAAACCGAAATGTGTATTCGTTGTTACTCTACAAGTATATTATTATAAATTATACTATTTTGTTTTGCATTTATCAGGACAACAACAAAAACAAAAATCCATTGTTGCATGTCCTGACTTTATTTGCCCATATCGCTGGAACCAGTAGGAATATTCGAATGAAATAAAACACAAAATACTTGTTATATATTAAAATATACATTAACAAAAAAAATCATAGAAATCGGTTGAATAAGCATTAAAAAAACCGCAAAATAAGGTCCCGGGTACAAACGTATCCCGGGTGTGTGTTTACGTGGTATTTTCTAAGTGTGTGTTCTAGGGTTAATAATATTTCACTCAAATATTTTTTCCCATACTAAATTTAATATTTTATATTTTCTTGTCGTTCAAAAATTATACAAGAATTCACATACATTTATACATAGAATTCTAAATCACCAAAATACGCCAACATTGAGCATTTGCTTTTGCTGACTTCCGACTCTATTTTACTTCGCATGCGTTTTACCACAGTTCGCAGAAAGTCAGGAAATGTCGATTATGGAATAGTTCACTTCTGAGACTATGACAATTTTTACAGCAGTGCTTAATTACATGCATACATATAAATATATTCCAAAAGTGGATGTTTAAATTTACATCTGGTTATATGCGGTTGCACCTGCGCACATATTTATGTATTTATATTTTTATGTAAATAGGCGCATCTCTTCACGTGTTTTTATTTCAATGCCACTGCACGATCGTCCGCTTGTTTGCCAGATTATTTTTTTATTCGCATCTTAATGTGAGTGCACTTTTTTTTATGTTTATGATGCCGGGATTTTCGGGATCTTATTATTACAATCCCGGTATTCTGAGATTTAGATGTTCATTACTTTTCAACAATTTTCAGCAATTACCCAGATTTTAGGTTGGAAAAAGATAAAAAGATCAGGAGCGGCATACACTCAGAAAAGCTATAGCTGACTACGACTACGTGACTTCTGCAGTGTCTTTTAAGTGGAGCTATAGTGGGCCGCCGTAGCCGAATGGGTTGGTGCGTGACTACCATTCGGAATTCACAGAGCGAACGGAGGTTCGAATCTCGATGAAATACAAAAATGAAGAAAAGGTGTTTTCTAATAGCGGTCGCCCCTCGACAGGCAATGACAAACTTCCGAGTGCATTTCTGCCATGAAAAAGCTTCTCATAAAAATATCTGCCGTTCGGAGTCGGCTTAAAACTGCCTCCATTTGTGGAACAAGATCAAGACGCACACCACAAATAGCAGGAGGAGCTCGGCCAAAGACCCAAAAAGGGTGTACGCGCCAATTATATATGTATATATATAAGTTAATAAATTATAAATTTATTTAGGTTTTTAAAAAATATCTAAGAGCTTAGCTCTTTATTTATTGAGTTATCTTTTTACACTGTGACTTAAAATTACAATATCTCTTATAAATAAACTTATGCTGGTCTTTTACATAATTCTTTATTGATCAGCATTTTAATTATTTGGCACAGTTCAGCAAAAGTAAGCATAAATGATTTATAAGCATTTAGCTGCAATGTAAGCAGTCATGAAATCAGTACAACGAACTTAGCTAAATATGCTGACTAAATATTAAATATAAATATTAAAATATGACAACTGATATGAAATAACTAAATATTAATAATTGTAAATAAATGTTGCATTAACTTATATAAAGGGAAACAGTTTTCAAAATTTGCTTATTTTTTTCGCCGTCACAGGTAGGCGTATGGAGCAAAAGCTCTCAAAGGATTACAATTTAAAAATAAGAACTTAAAAACTCGTTTTTGTTAGGCAAAATACAACCAATACAATCTTTCGCAACCTAGGCCGAGATGTCCTTAATATGATGGTACCAACCTTGTCCTCCGGTATTTCGTTCTCTTCATTCTGCTCAATTTTCTGAACGAAAAATTCTATAATTCAAAATTTTTTGATATGTTCGGTTTCAGCTCCACACATTTCAGTGGAACGTTTAGTTGGTTTTACTTTATTATGCGAAACTTTGATTAATTCTGCGATGTTAATAAGTTTGAGTTTTGCGCCGCATTTATATTCTCAAACGCATTTATATTCTCCCGTTTTGAGGCCGCCTACTCGCATAACGGAAATAAACAACCAACTAGGGAACTCGTTTTACCAATGAATTGGCAATCAATGAGCTCACTGAAAAACAAAAAAAAAAACACTTCCAAATTGCTACCATAAGCTCCTTGACAAAACTAACGGATTCAATACAATGAGAATGGAATAAATATATTCGCTCAATATCAATTTGATTTATTTGTATGTATATTTGCACATCAATGTACAATTTTAATAACTTTTTTGTATTTGTAACTACAATACCTTTTTTGTAATTATTTGTTCTCTCTTCTAATCCGAAGGAATTCGTAATAATGGATCGGTTCTTAAAATAGCTTGATTTTCCTTATTTATGTATTTTGCTAGAGGTTTCGTATGGCCGATATATAGAGCATGGCTTGCTGTAATGCAGACTACGAAAATAAGAAAGATTGTCAATTTCATTCTCACTTAAATCAATTGAAAGCAATAGATGTGTAAAATTGACTGATACAATGAAGTTAGTAAAGATTGCCTTATATAGGCGGTTTCTAACCCTTAGTCATTGTTTTACAACGCTCTTTAGAGTATTGTTGAGCATCGCTGCTAAAATACGTTGACTAAACAATTTGTGGTTATGAAATCACAAGAAATTTAACTTTAATCACATTTTTCTTTATTTTCGCTTTACATTGAAAGCAGCAATGTTAGCTGCAGCCAGTGAACTATAGGCTGATTCATTTTATTTATCGCAACGACCGATGAGGCGGGGCACTGTGGCCAAGTACAGAATCCTTGCGATTAATTCAAAACTTGAAGAAAATTTAATTTTACAATACTGATGAATAATTTTAAAATACCGATTGTTGCTTGAGTACTAGATTTCTAATTGTACCAATAATGAGTACTGAAAAGAAAAGTACTGAATGCCAAATATTAAGTTGCACTCAGTATGGTTTCGAAGCTCTCAGTGACAAGTTCCGAATAAATATTATTGTACTTGGATACAGTACAGACTTGCAGCACTCACAAAGATGTTAATACCACAGGAGTATACAAGCGATATGAATTTGTTTATTCTGATTCTCTAATTGGGTGACAGTGATTTACAATTTTCAACTTATTATTTATATTTTGAAGTGCTGTAAAGTCAAGGTAAGTTTTTGTGCTTTTAAAAGCACCCACTTTCTAAAAAATTCGCTATCGCAGCACTCGATTCAGTCGTCCTTCAAGTAAAAAATTCGCAACGCTCTTGAACACATGCAGCAATATAAAAACTGCTGAAATTTTTTGCAAAAATTGTATTTGGATACTTACATATATATATGAAATACTATTACTTTTAATTATTGCTTCTCATCATTCCAACTAAAAAAATAATAAAGTTCACATACCTAACAACTTAAGGGGTTAGGGGTAGTCAGAATTTTCAAAAAATCAATTTTTTTTTGCATTTTCTTAAAGTATAATATTTTAAAAATATTGTGTAAAAATTTGAAGTGAATCCGACAAATACTTTTCAAGTTATTCAACAATTAACAAAGGGCGCTCGGCCGCTCCGGAGCCGATAGCAAAACTTTAAATGCGTTTTTCTCAAAACTATGTTTTTCAAACTGGTGAACACTGTAACTTAAAAACCGCTAGGTAGATTTCAATAAAAGTTATACAGCTTTTGAAAAACATAAAAAACTTGTGCCTGATCGAAGGATTTTCTTTTTTTTTTGCAAAAATTTCGATTTTTTTTTAACAATTAACTGTTGGTTTTTTTATCTAAAATTTGGAAAAAAATTTCTGAGGCCACCATTTTGTTCATTTTGAAAAAAAAAAGCTTCGATCCGGCTCGAGATTATCTATCAATAAAAATAATTTTTCTCATCCGATTGGTTTTAGATGAATCTGCAAGGACTTGTGATGTTCACCGCAAGGGACTTCTGGAGAAACGGGCTTCACACAAACAGCGATAACTTTTGGAATTACTAATTTTTTTTTTTGAAATTTTGGTGAAGTCAAGTTAAAACATGATGTTTTTGTGCTATGTTTTTATTTTTGTTAAATAAATTAATTGAGTAGCAAAAAAAAATTCGTGAAAATCATCATTTTTTCGGGCCTCTGACTACCCCTAACCCCTTAAGTTAAGGTTCCTTGCTACTGTACTGTATTAATTTTTTCGAGAACTTGTTGGTGTATATTTCTCGTAGCTTTTATTTCTTTTCGATAATCAGCAATCCAATGGCCATATGTACGGAATGTAGGTGCTTAAATAAAAAGTAGCTAAGGGTACTTTATTTAAAAATACAAATATACCAAAAACTTGCTTACCTTTTTTACTGATCTAGACCCGATTCTTTATAAAGTTTATTAATTTTGCACTCAAATATTTTTGCCCATTTAAATTAATATAATATTTTGTGTTTTCTTGTCGTTCAAAAATTACACAGGAGTTTACATGTATTTATACATAGAATTCTTAATCACCAAAATACGTCAACATTGTGAATTTGCTTTTGCTGACTTCCGACTCTGTTCTACTTCGCACACATTTTACCTCAGTTCCCAGAAAGTCAGGAAAAGTAGATTATGGAATAGTTCACTTCTGAGACTATGAAAATTTTTACAGCAGTGCATAATTACATGCACACATAAAAATATATTCCAAAAGTGCATGTTAAAATTTACATCTGGCTATATGCGGTTGCACCTGGCCACATATGTAGGTAAATTTTAATGTTAATAGGCGCATCATTTTACGTTTTTTTTATTCAAATGCAGCTGCACGATCGTCCGCTTGTTTGCCAGATAATGTTTTATTCGCATCTCAATGAGTACACAACATGAATGTACATTTTTTTTAATTTGCCCGGATTTTCGGGATCTTATTATTACAGTCCCGGTATTCCGAAATTTAGATATTCATTACTTTTCAACAACTTTACCCAGCTGCTAGGTTGGAAAGAGCTTAGGTATCTTAGGTGAAGGGACACGAATCCCAGAAAGATGCGAATGAGGTAAAGTTAAGGATTTTAACCTCTGGTCAGTGGTACATGACTGAAAACATATCCAAATAGCTGCCAAAAGCTCCTCGCGAAAGCTAAAGGATTCAATACAATCAGAATGGAATAAATATACTCGCTCAATATCAATTTGATTTATTTGTATGTATATTTGCACATCAATGTACAATTTTAATAACTTTCTTGTATTTGTTCTCTCTTGTAATGCGAAGGAATTCGTACTAATGGATCGTTTCTTAAAATATCTTGATTTTTCTTATTTATGTATCTTGTTAGAGGTTTCGTATGGCTCACAATTAATGGCAATTTCGAATGGAGTCCTTCTTCGAGAGGATAGTCCGTCGTGCCGATACATCCAGCATGGCTTGCTGTAATGCAGACTACGAAAATAAGAAAGATTGTCAATTTCATTCTCACTTAAATCAACTGAAAGCAATGGATGTGTAAAATTGACTGATACAATGAAGTTAGTAAAGATTGCCTTATATAGGCGGTGTCTAACCCTTAGCCATTGTTTTACAACGCTCTTTAGATTATTGTTGAGCATCGCTGCTGAAATACGTTGACTAAACAATTTGTGGTTATGAAATCACGTGAAATTTAACTTTAATCACATTTTTCTTTATTTTCGCTTTACATTGAAAGCAGCAATGTTAGCTGCAGCCAGTGAACTATAGGCTGATTCATTTTATTTATCGCAACGACCGATGAGGCGGGGCACTGTGGCCAAGTACAGAATTCTTGCGATTAATTCAAAACTTGAAGAAAATTTAATTTTACAATACTGATGAATAATTTTAAAATACCGATTGTTGCTTGCTGAGCTTTGGTCATCCTTCCGTGCATTGTCAAAAATCATGTTTCTCTGTTGTGAATTGTTGAAAGCGTAAGGAGCGAATTTTTAGTAATTTTCATAGATACATTTTAGTGTGAAAGCATAAACTATACTTCAAATTTGTCACGGAACCTTCAACTTCACTTGTTTTGGTTTTATTTTTAGTATGAAATGTAGTGCATATATACGAATGCTTCTGTTTTAAAAAGTTGCGCTGATTATGATTGATTTTGTATTTTAAAATAAATAAATCTGCCTTAAAGCCAACAACTTCCTACTTATTCCATTTGAATTGAGCGGAATTAATTAAATATATGATCTTCTGTCAACCACAAAATATAAGTAAGTGCACTTGTTTACTTTCTCGTATTTTTTAATCGAATTTTTTTCAACATACCATAAGCTACTTTATCGGTTGTACACAGGCTAAGAAATTGTAAAATGCGTATAAATTTAACTATTCTCTCTTGATTTCTTACTAATGAAATTATTTTCAATTCAAATTGAAAAAAAAAATGTATTATTTAATTATTATTTATTAATCTTCTACAATATTGATGCAATTTTTCGAGTGAAGTTGCTGCATAATAAAGAATATTTAAATTCCCGGGTTATAGTAACAGGATCCCGAATATCTCGTGATCGAAAAATTAAAAAAAATTAATTAATGTAGACTGATAGTTATAAACCAAGCCCTGCTTCGCAATAATCGATACATCATACGAAACTAAAAATATTTAGCTAATATATATATTAAACAGAATTTTACTACTTTTTCTTCCATTTGAAAATGCTTTGGGTTTAAAGTTATATTAGAAACGTCTTTAAAGCTCATACTGCCTTTGTTAGTTCTACTCTCCTTTCCATACTGCGTTGATAATTTTTGTTACTAGATTTGCATGGTTTGTGCTTCGTTCAGTACCAAACTGTTACGAGTATAATGGTGATAGATTGATAAATAATTAATATGTTATTTGTTCTTTATTACTTTTTTCATCGTCATACTTTATCAATTTCCTGACAAGAGATGTACGAAATTACGAAAAACTCATTTGTCATAGTCATAGTCATCGTTCATAATCCGCACGCTCCTAACCTTTCCATAACCACCTCTCTTCGCCCTCTCCCTGCACCTCATCGATCCTTCCCTTCTCCTCACTTCCTTGACAATGGTATCACAAAAGACGAATCCTTCTTCGTCCAAGTGTGCTCACTCCCTGGGCAACCATACTAACCTAACCTAACCTAACCATTTGTTTGTCGGTATCACGCCCTCTTAAGGTATATAACCCATTTATTTTCAAATATTCTGCTAGCAATCGAAATAAGTGTACTAAATTCCTACACTTTTGTTCGATTTAAGTGTAACTAAAAAAAATATAATTTCTTAAAATTATTATACAAATTTTTTCCCCCAACAAAAGTATTCGGGAAAACGCTTTTATTACTTCCATTAGTGCGACGGGTATTCCTTGAAATGCTTCTTTGAATAAATTTAACGTTTTCGAAGTTTAGCCCCCTGTACGGCGGTTTGTTGCGGTAAGGAAATATTAAGCAGATTAAATGACGCTGGGATTGTAGCGTCGTAATCGCGCATGGCTTACCGTAACATTTGTTTCAGATGTATACTCATACCACATGCATTTTTATAATTACTCATCGTTGTAAAACAATTTATAATTTTGCATTATTCAGAAATTAATCCGAGAGAATTTCGTTATGGGTTGTTATTATTATTATTAATTTTTTTTCGAAGAATTTACTCTTATTAATCTAAAATGAAAATTAAATGGAATCTGTAGCCAAATAAAGTAAGTAGCTGCGGTCAATGGAGTCCAGTCTTCTCCACAACCCACACCTTTTTTTTCTCTTTTATACCCTCAATAGTATCACAAGGTATGAAAGTTGTGTTTCTCGTCCAAGTGTGCCCTTGCATGGGCTGTCATGTAACTTAACCTTCTTTCTCATACAAGCTAGAAATTTTCAATTGGCTTGTACTACCTGCAGCGAAATATATATGGAAACTCTTGGCTTAATTGTCAAATTTTTAGTTTCGTGGTCCTACGTAGCTGAGGTCAAATACATATTGTATATAGAAATAACAGTTCATACTTAACCAGTAGTGGTGTTATTTTTGTTGTCCATTCTTGAAGATTACGAGAGTTTACGTTCCTATTTGATTTAAATACATCCGTATCGATCTTAACCCAGCTTCTACTTAGCCTTTTGCTATATACAATAATCACTGCAAATCGATTTATCTATGCAGAAACAGTGGCTTTGCCAATTATCTGTTTACGTCGGTACGCAAAATAAAAGGGAAAATTATATTTTCAACGATATTAATTTAACAAATATTTTTTAAACGTTAAGTAAATTCGTAATTAAAGATTTTAAAACTCAAAAATTGCGAAAATTTATCTAAAATATGGGTATGGTTACGTTTATCGACGGTTGATCTGCCAACGTCCAACTCTTTAGACATATCGTCAAAAGTTCGACATGAGTCTTGATCCCAATAATTGTTGCAGTTGAGTATATGCGAATTTTGTTGGTGCCCCTTCGTGATCTTTATCACTCATCTCGAAAATGCCATTCTGGAAGAGTTGAATCCACTCTTCACAAGTTATATTTGATGAAGCGTGATTACCGTAAATATTGATCAATATATGACAGGCTTGAGCTGCACTTTTCTTTAAAAGGTAACAATGAAGCATCCCACAAATTCTGTTTTTCGGGAGGAGCGTAGACATTTTTGACGTCAGATAAAAAAAGGGTATTTACGCTTGAAACGAATGTTAACTACTGCGATCGAGACCTCACATATATATATCTTCTGCTCAAATATGAACGAGACGTTATCAATAAAACGGTTTGCGGATGACATATGGCAAAAATAATTTTTTTTTTTTTGGTAGGACTGTTATAAGCTTACATGGCAAATTTCAGTGTGATATGTCACATAGTTTGTTTTCTGTGCTACTGTAAACAAGTCAAGCTCGAGTGTATTCTTCGAGTTCTCTTTTATGACTTCAATTGTCTCAAAATGTTTTCCACGGAGCGGCAACTTGAGCTTGGGAAAAAGGAAAAAGTCACATGGAGCCATATCAGGCGAATCCGGTGCTTGCGGAACGATATTAACATTCCTTTTGTTCAAATAATCGCGAACAAGACGTGATGTGTGAGCTGGTGCATTATTGTGATGCAAGAACCATGACTTGTTCTCCCACAATTCCTTCCTTTTAAGACGAATGTTCTCGCGCAAATGCTTTAAAACGTCTAAATAATATTCAGCGTTAACCGATCGGCCTTGCGGAAGGAACTCCGAGTGCACCACACCTTCATAATCGAAAAAAACAGCCAGCATAACCTTAATTTTTGAGCGACTTTGGCATGGTTTTTTGGGTTGATGTACGGCCCTCTTTGAACGATTTGTACCACTGGAAAACACGTGCACGCGATAGAGCAGAGCCCCCATAGGTTGTCTCCAACATTTTTAAAGCGTCTGAAGCCGAAATTTTGTTGGAATAACAAAATTTCAAACAAATTCTTTGTTCAACTTGAATTTCCATCGTTAAATTCGAAGAACACACTCGAGCTTGACAAAATTTCAAACAAATTCTTTGTTCAACTGGAATTTCCATCGTTAAATTCGAAGAACACACTCGAGCTTGACTTGTTTACAGTAGCACAGAAAACAAACTATGTGACATATCACGCTGAAATTTGCCATGTGAGCTCATAACAGTCCTACCAAAAAACAAAAAATTTATTTTTGTCATATGTCATCCGCGGACCGTTTTATTGATACCGTCTCGTTCATATTTGAGCAGAATATATATATAGGTATATATATATATATATGTAATTGGCGCATCCACCTCTTTTGGGTGTTTGGCCGAACTCCTCCTCCTATTTGTGATGGGCGTCTTGATGTTGTTCCACAAATGCAGGAGCCTACACTTTCAAGCCGACTCCGGACGATATTTTTTTATGAGTAGCTTTTTCATGGCAGTAATACACTCGGAGGTTTGCTATTGCCTTCGAACGCTATTAGAAAAAACTTTTTTTTTCATTTTGGTCTTTCACTGAGATTCGAGTCTACGTTCTCTCTGAATTCCGAATGGTAGTCGGGCACCCACCCATTTGGCTATGGCGGTCGCCTACGAGATCTCACATAAATACATCCAAATCACTAGTATTTATATACTATATACTAGAGGGAACACCAAATAGTATCAGCAGGGACATCTCTTTTACGAGGGTGGAAACTTATTACCATGCCAATAAATCTTCTAAAATAGTTTTTAGGGTGTACGTGTTTTCAACCCAGGGGAAAAGTAGCATATTCCCTCCTTTTCCGTCTCGTGAGAATTTATCTCTTTAAAAAAATGCCTACAATTCCTTTTTCGTATTTGTTTTAGCTTTTCATATAATATATAAATTCAAACATTCTGGTTATTACTTGCGAATAATATTAATTTAGTAATAAATTTTCAACTTAGCCTTTGTGGTAATTCAAAACATAACACTTTCAAGAAGAACTTGAATTACCTTGTATAAATATATATTTGCTATATGTACGTACTATTGTAAAGTAAAAGTAAAATTTTTGCATTGGTATTAATGAAAAATCACAGGAGCATTTAAATTTTTATTTGCCTCTTAAGTTGCGTAAGAAGAGAGCAAAAAAGCAAATAAATATCATAAGCATAGTCAAGAAAATAAAAGTCAGAACATTGCTTACATACAAACCCTAATGGCCAAAATACTAATGCAGTACGTCATTCGCCGTTGTGTTTTTTTTTTTGTTTTTTTCTTTTTATCCGAAGGGGGAATCTTACATAGATACCGTCAATATAGATGGCATGCACGATTCATACTGATCGCTAAGGGTGCACCTCATTCGGGACCACGCACAGTCAGTATTACTACTAAACTGGACTTGCGAAACAGTACACCTACGTACTAAACCCTAACTCCGACTTCTGTAGCTTTAGTTTGTCCTGCGGTACCGCCGTTTATGCATTGCATCGCAGGGCCAAGCTAGCCATTATGGCTCTTCACTTATATCTCTCTCTCCGTCTACCCTTCATTATTTCTTTGTCTTCTTTCTTTACTGCGTTCCCATTCCTTTTTTCGCAGTTCCTGTAACGCATTTGCGGACCATTCTCTCATCTTGGCCCACACCAACTTCGACCGCAGCATGTGATCTACATACAATGTTGCCTGGGGTTATTTTTTCTTTTATGATTTCTTCAATGCACATTCTTTCAGATGCGTATCTCGGGCAGGGGAAGAACACATGTTCCACGTTCTCACTACCGTTGCCGCAGAGCGAGCAGTCAGCTGCGTCCTCGTGGCCGAGTCTTTGGAGATACTCTCTATAGCATCCATGCCCCGTCAGGAACTGTGTGAGGTAGTAATCTGTGTCACCATGTCCTCTCTCAACCCAAGCCTGTACGCTTCTGATAAGCTTATGCGTCCATCTTCCTTTTGTCGCTAGGTCCCAGCAATTTTGCCACTCAGTTATGCTCCCCAGTCTTTCTTCTTTACGCTCTTCCGCCGTTAATCTCCTGTTTAGGCTTTTGGCTTTGTCGTACACTCTACCCAGTTCAGAGGCCATTATATCTGGTGGCATGATACCCGATATGACACATACTGCTTCAAACGACACTGTCCTGAAAGCACAGGCAACTCTGAGGGAAATAAGTCTAAAAACTATTTCCGCCTTCTTCGCGTATGTTTTCTGTATCAGGGCTTTACCCCATATGGGTGCTGCATACATGAGTGTAGACTGGGTAACTTTAGCCAGGAGCGCTCTTCTACTCTGAGTGGGACCACCGATTCCCATGGCCATGATTCTTGACAGTGCCGCCGTCACCATGGCTGCCTTTCCGCATGCTTTTTTGATGTGCTCCTTGAAGCTTAGTCGAGCATCGATCATTACACCCAAATATCGTAGTGCCGCTTGTGTTGTGATATTAAACCCATCAATGTTTAGTGTGGTCGTTTCTAACTTTTTTCTACTCGTAATGAGAACTGCTTCTGTTTTTTGCCCTGCTAGCTGTAGTTTAACCGCCGTTAGCCATTGTTTGACCTTCGTTGTGGCCTCGCTGCAGATACTCTGAATCTGAGGGATTGTTTTGGCGACTATGGTTAACGCAATGTCGTCTGCGTATCCTATTATTTGCACTTCCCTCGGCATTGGGAGTTGCAGTACCCCATCATATAGTACATTCCATAGGATCGGGCCCAGCACAGATCCCTGCGGTACTCCGTATTCGCCGTTGTGTATTCATATGTGTGTGTGTGTGTGTGTAGTGTCCATAGTTTTATATGTGACTTGGCGCTTAGTTGCGTGCTGTATTCGTTATTTCCAAGCGTTTTGCAAGCCGTCAAGCTAACTTGAATCAGACAAGTTGAGTTGCGGGCTGATGAGCAACATACGTGTGTTTTTGTATATAAGTGCATATATATATGTATGTGTGTTTACACACTCCGAGTAGCAACTGTAACGCCACTTGGTAGATTTAACCACAAGCCTAGTAACTAAAAGTTTTCAAAGCGGTAACAGCAATATTGTTTAAGCGACAAATGCGCCGTTTTTCTGTGAATGCCCTGCAGTCTAGCCTACTAATTCTGAATTACCATACCATCAGTTTGCTTGGTAGCTGAAGTAATTTGTCTTATATCTTTTTTTTTTGAATTCTCGCAGAATATTTGAAATATGGCGATGCCTTCCGCAATGCCAATTGCCAGCTTATGTATCAGCCTAGAACCATTTAACGAACAAGTCGGCCGGTGTATCAGTGTAATTCATGTTAATGAGCAACTTCATAATGGAGACAAATGCATATGATTGTCTCCATCAGTATTTCTAGTCACTCTTTACGTCGGTCGTCGTAGCCGAATGGGTTGGTGTGTGACTACCATTCGGAATTGAGAGAGGATCGTAGTATCGAACCTCGGTGAAATGAAGAAAACATTTTTTCTAATAGCGGTCGCCCCTCGACAAAAAATATCTGCCGTTCGGAGTCGGATTGAAACTGTAGATCCTGTCATTTGCGGAACAACATCAAGACGCGCACCACAAATAGGAAGAGAAGCTCAGCCAAACACCCAAAAAGTCTGTACGCGCCAATTATATACAAGACTGCTCGCGCAGCTGATGCACGGACATCATCATGGGGGTGGTCATCAAAAGACTGCAACGACACGTGAAATGGTTCCAAAAATTGATGAATCGACTTGAGCGAATTCCCCGACGAATTGCCAACCAAATGCCGAAAGAACTGAAAATATCTGACCGCCGCATACTGAAAAATTATCTCAGAGTAAGACCTTACAATATCCAAAAGGCGCATCATCTCACACCAAAGCAGCAGCAAGTCAGACTTGAGAGAGCGACGGAGTTGCTTAGCTTGGTCGAAATCGGTCAATTTCCGAACATTGCGTTTTCTGACGAGAAAATGTTTCAAATTAAGCAATTCGTAAACTCCCAAAGCGACAGGGTTTATTTGACCGATCATTCATACGAGAATTTCAGTCACCGATTGGCCGCCAGGAGGCACCACCCACCACAGGTAATGGTTTGGGCTGCTATAACCGCAGATGGGCGGTCTCCAATCGTTTTCAGCGAGATTGGCGTCAAGATAAATGTGAAATATTATCGGGGAAGTATTCTGGAGGTTGCTTTGAAGCCGTGCGCAGACAAATATTTCTGTGGCAGACAACAGGACTCGGCACCGTCTCACAAACGTCCAAAGTAAATGATTAATCACAATCGACGCGCTGAAAAAAGCCATTGCCCGCGAGTGGGCCAAATAACTGCAAGTCACATTCGGGCAGCTTGCGATTCATTTTTGGACCATCGCAAGGCCATAGTCAAAACAAGAGGTGGTCATATTGAGGAAAAGTAAATTCATTCTTAATTTTATATTATTATTCACTATGAATTGAATAATAATAAAAGTAATTTTTCAAACTAAATTTATGGTTCTCCCTTACTTTTCCTTGCTTAGTAAGAAACTCAATGAAAAGCACAAATTCGACTTTCTCTGAAATATGGTATAATTTCACTCTATCGTTTGTTTCTTAATCTCATTTTTCTTTCTCGACCAAAATGTCATCGTAATTCTTGTACGAAAGTTGCATTTTTCGTATGAGGAGAGAGCATGCAAAGTGTTACCCAAGTCACAAACCAGGTGTTGGAGAATTCGCGACAAAAACGGAAGTCGATTCCGGAAAAAGCATTAAAGAAATTGACTGATGAGAAAAAAATTGCATTAATTAATGGGTTAATTATTTATTCATTGGCATATGTAAACGCATTTTTCGAGAAGTGCGTACTTTCGAAGGAATACAAACATTTGAATAAATAATAAATATCTTGTGTTTTGACAGATTCCCGGTAATTTTTTGAAATAATGTATGAACCCTGTTTATAATATATGTATGTACATTTGTAACAAAAACTGTCTTATTCTATAAATGGGTTGGTACAGTAATTCCGTTAAAGGCTACTGTATCCACACTAATTGGCAATAAGGTCATTATTGCAGAAAAAAAAGGTTGTTGAGCTTCCAATATTTTTTGGTAGCTATGTTGCGAAATAAAAACTAAGTTTTTTAATACGTTATAATTTATATTTTAATTTAATTGCGTGGCCGTGTTTACAAAAAGTTCAACTGCTAATGCTAATTAGCGAATATTTGCACGTATATATATATGTGCAACTAACATAAACCACAATTTGAAGGTTTAATTATTATAACTTTATTCACTAATTAATACCACAATTAAAAAGTTCATAATTTTATTCACTCTGGTGTTCTAACACGTTCGAAACAAGAAACAAGAGTGAGTCAGGAAGAACTTAATAGCTAAGAACTTACTCTAAAGTAGTAATTGAAATTATATTATATACAGTTAGAGAGAATAATAGGGAATTGTTGTAGAGACATAATGTCACTCCTCCCTTCCTAAGAAATTGCTATATACTTAAACTAAATACGTAAAATTCAAAAGAAATTTAATTTAATTATGTTAATGGATTTTAGTAAATACAAAACATCTTCTATTTAATTTATATTAATTTGGTTACACATTTATTTTTCTTTTTCGCTTAAATTGGCTTTTGTATTTTCTTACATTTCTATTTTTAAATTTGACGACAAAATGTTCATTATCATCCTCTGCTTTGACTAATTTTACTTGCCTAAATGGGTTTTTCGATTTATCTAAACGTTTTCTGGAATTTTCCGCACTTACGAAATTTGTATCAATAGCAGTATCTTTCCTTGTAGAATTAATATTTTGGATTCGTTTCTCTTTAATTAGTTGCTGATTTAGTTTAGGAGACAGTTTGTTAAAAAATTATATTATATTATTATTATATGGGGTCTCACCAGTAGTAGAATGTACAATGTTATGGTTATAAGTAAAAATAGTTTGCTCTATTTTATAATATTTTAATTCTTGATTATCGGAAGTGTTAATTATTCGAAGTTTTTCGTTCAAGGTTTTATGTAAGCGCTCGATGTCACCAATACCAGTTTTACCAGTAGTCACTTCCAACTTTACATTTAGTTGTTCACACCACTGCTTTATATTCACATTATTTATACCTTGGTCTTGATCTATTTTAAGTACCTTTGGGGGGCCCATAACATTAAATACTTTTAATAGCGCTTTCTTAGTTTCTAACCAATTTAGTGAACTAATTTCTTCCACTATAGCATATTTAGAATAAATGTCTATACATGTCAAGTAGTGATGTTTATCCCATTCCCAAATGTCAACAACAAATTTTTCTCTTGTCTCGTAGACAGGAGGTGTGACTTTTAGAGGAATTTTAAACGCGATGTGATCATTTTTGCAATGATTACACAATTCACACTCATTTATGACTTTGGTGATTTCTTTTAAATAATTTGGAAAGTAGTACTTTGCTTTAAAACAATTGGCAAGATTTCGATACCCTGATGCAGCCCTTCAAGGTGAATTTGTAAAATTTTTGTTTTAAGGTCAGCGTATTCAAATATATTTTCTAACAATTTCGTTGCTCTAACTAGTGAATTTCGTTTATTTTGAAAGACCGATTTATACACATTTTGAAAAATTACAAAGTCATAATCGTTTGGTATATATATAACAACTTTAAAATTAAGCAGATACTTACTAATTATTTCTTTTATCAATACAGTGCTAAGTTCAGTATAAGTTACTGTAGTTAAATTATTTTTAAACACATTTTCTGTTTTGAACGAATTTTTGTCACCTCGTATTAACTTTAATTGCCGCTTGAATATATTTAAGGGTCTTTCTGTAATTTCTATGAAGTTTTGAGAGTCTTCAGAAGCCGAGTGAATAGTTGCTACAACTGAATCATCTTCGCCACAGTTACATTCCTGAATTTTAATTCTTGATAACGCATCAGCAACGTAGTTTTCTTTCCCAGCAATATATTTCACTTCAAAATCAAACTCGTTCAATTTGATTTTCCACCTTTGCAACTTTGAATTCGGCTCCTTCAAATGGTGTAGCCATTGCAAAGGTCGATGGTCAGTGTGAATAACGAACTTCCTACCAAATAAGTATGGCCGAAAATACTTTGTTGCCCACACCAAAGCTAGCAATTCCTTTTCGATTGCTGAGTAGTTAAGTTCATGCTCATTTAACGTACGGCTCGCATAGCACACAGGTCGCCCATCTTGGCTTAGGACTGCCCCTAGAGCTTTATTCGACGCATCTGTTGTGAGAGTAAACATTTTTCTGTAATCAGGATAAGCTAATATCGGATCCTTAGTAATCAGCAGTTTAATTGTATCTATTGCTCTTAAATACTTTTCATTAGTTGAGTCGATTTTGTTACCCTTTTTTAAACAATGCGTAAGGGGTTTAGTTATGTTAGAAAAGTCTTTGATAAATTTGCGGTAGAACCCTGCTAAACCAAGAAATTGTTTTATTTCTTTTTCTGTTTTAGGAACGGGGTATTTAAGAATTGCTGCCACTTTATTGGGATTTGGTTTTATCCCGTCTCTGGTAATAATGTGGCCAAGAAATTCTGTCTCGTTCTTTAAAAACTCACACTTGTTTAATTGGATTTTTAAATTAGCTTTACTTAATCTATCAAAAACTTTATTAAGCGAATCGATATGCTCCTGTAAGGATGTACTAAACACAATTATGTCATCTAAGTAAACTCTGCAATTGACATCGATTAAACCATCCAGCACCGTATTCATCAGCCTCTGGAAGGTCGCCGGAGCATTTTTCAACCCAAAAGGCATTCTGAGAAATTCGTACTGGCCATTTTGTGTTGAAAACGCTGTCTTTCTACGATCTTGGGGATCCATTTCTATTTGATGGAACCCCTTTGCTAAATCTAACGTGGTAAAATACATACATCTGCCCAATTTGTCGAGAATTTCATCCATATTCGGTATGGGAAATTTATCGCTGATGGTAATATCGTTCAACTTACGATAATCGACAACGATACGCCAGTCTTGAATGCCCGATGCATTGACCCTTTTTGGCACAACCCAAATAGGCGCAGAGTATGGCGAACTACTATTACAGATAATTTTCTGGTCTAACATTTCTCTAATTTGCTTGTTCACCTCCTCCTTGTGAACTTCTGGGTATCTATAGGACTTTGCATAAATTGGATTATCATTGATTGTTCTAATTTGATGCTTAACTGAGCTTGTAAATGTTAATTTTTCGCCTTCCTTATAAAATAAGCTACTGTATTTATCTAAAAGAGTTTGCAAATTTTCACGCTCTTCTTCATTTAAGTGGTCTAACCTAAACATATTTTCTTTTGAATCTTGCCTTATGTCTAATTCATCCAACAGATTGATACACTCGCTACGAAAGATTTCATCCACGAACTTGTATTTTACTCCATTCAAAGTAATAGCTTTGCTTGGTATGTCTATATTTGCGCATAATTGGTTGAGTGCATTCCATCCTAACAATCCATCGAAACTATTAGAAAAATCATATACGTAAAATATTATTTTATTTCTTTTATCGTCAACTAATTCCTGCGTGTAATTTATATTTATTGATCCGGTAACGGTTTTTAAAGTTATAGGGTCGGAAGAAATTATTTCACTATTTATAATATTTGGCTTGATTAAGCTTACTGAAGAGCCAGTATCAATCAAAAACACGCACAGTTTGTTTTGAATATTCAACTGAATTCTTGGTAATTTCCCGAGGCCTGTAAATGAAAATTTTGCTCATCTTGTTCCATAGGTACTGGAGCACCGAATCGTCTAATGCGAGACTGATTAGAGTTAGCTCGATTTGTTCGAGTACCAGCTTGAACGCTACGCTGATTAAAACGAAATTGATTTGAATCAGGTACTGGCATATAAGGAACGCGGTGTTGGGCACTTTGCTGGCTGTAGTGCGGCATATTTTGTACTCTACTACTGGGAAAAGGAGGTTGGTACGGATAAAAACTAGTATCTACTGCAGAAGAAAGTGGATAGGGATTGAAAATAGGAAAATTTGGTACATAATTTTGGAAACAATTGTCTTTATGCATATTTTGCTCAGCAGTATTTTGCTTACTAAGATTTACGATTTGCTTATTTTCATTGTATTCACCATTTTCTTTCAAAATTCGAATAGCATCTCTTAAGTCAGCTGGTGAATTAATATTAATCAAAGCAGTAAGATGATTCGGTAACTCTCTTTTCAATGTTTTTAAACTTATTTGTTGTAATTCCGTTTTCAAAAAATTTTCCTGAGAAATACCTAAATTACCTAATTTAATATGATCTCTTATTTTACATACTTCTTGATTAATATCATCACATAATTGTTTTACACTCTTGCTAAGCTTAATATTATCAATTGACAATATAAGAGTAGTTATGGGTGTATGCTCAATAAATTCACTAATTAATAACTCGCGTAGTGTAAGCCAATCAGATGGTTGTTCTCTCCTTATTACATCCAAAGCTGCTCCACGTAGTGTGCTTACTATACACTGGAAGTAGAAGGGCTTCTCTTCATTTGTAAGAGAAGTGAATGGCGGAATGATGTTGTCAATACTGCCAATGAAGAGCGATAGGTAATTTCTGTATCCATCGAAAGGGGAGACTAACTTAATGCTTTGCACGACGCGGTCTCTTCTTTCTCTGATTTCTTCCATGGTTATTCTTTTGCAGGTACTTATATGCAGTGAGCCGATTTGTGTGCAAATTTCGTGAAGCTGTTGGTCTTGCATACGATATGTTTATTGTTGTTGTGCCTAAAACCGAACGTCTATTTGCATTGCGCTCATTAACATTGTTGTTTTTATTCTTCTTTCTCCATTCTTCGACCGCTATTTGACTTTGCTTACAATTTATTTGTTGTTGTTTTTTTTTTTAAATTTCCACAACCGCTTCAGTATGAACAGTTATTTTCATCAAAATGTTTCTTCTTCAATTTAAACTTTAATTTTATAAATGTCTTATTACTTACATAAGTAGCTTCAAGTTTTTTTTGTTTTTTTTTTTTCTGTTTTTAAATGCTTATTAACGCAAATAGTCCAAACGCTGCTCACTTGAGCTTGTGTATTAGCTTGTTAATATTAATTTAATTATTAAAATTATTAAAAGGAAGTTTTTGCGAAGGTTCGTTTAAAGAATCATTTTCTTTGACTCCGCGACTGCGCCACTAACATAAACCACAATTTGAAGGTTTAATTATTATAACTTTATTCACTAATTAATACCACAATTAAAAAGTTCATAATTTTATTCACTATGGTGTTCTAACACGTTCGAAACAAGAAACAAGAGTGAGTCAGGAAGAACTTAATAGCTAAGAACTTACTCTAAAGTAGTAATTGAAATTATATTATATACAGTTAGAGAGAATAATAGGGAATTGTTGTAGAGACATAATGTCACTTGCATATGTAACTGTATTAGGCAAGCGAAAGGAGGAGTAATGTTATGTATACATATCTTATGCTAAGTAAATGCCTGCGTATACCTTGTATTTTTGTATGTTGTGCATATGTAACTGCATTAGGCAAGCGAAAGGAGGAGTAATGTTATGTATACATATCTTATGCTAAGTAAATGCCTGCGTATACTTTGTATTTTTGTATGCCGTTAAGCGAAAAGGAATATTGTAAGGAATGTATAAAAACTGAAAAATAATATAACATGACATTTTAAGGTGACCAGCTAACATAACATTTTAAGGTGACCAGCTTATATAAATTATAAATATTGGCTATAGTTAAGCAGTTACTTTGTAGGTTGTGGAACGGGATTAGCTGCTGCTCCGAACATCCTCCCCCCCGTTGAAAGGTCAGGGCTTTCAACAGAAGCATTTACAGGAAGGACGCACAGCTTATTGATAGCTCTACGTGTAATGCCAGTAGGTGTACGCAAGACGGCTACTCGTGCAACATCGTCAGTTCCAGTGATGAGTTCAACTACCCGTGCCAAAGGCCATTTTAGTGGAGCCGTGTTTTCCTCTTTGATACACACAATGTCGTTGACCTGGATTCTAGGCTAAGGCGTCCGCCATTTAACTCGCTGCTGTAGAATAGTCAGATATTCTTGACTCCAACGCTTCCAGAAAATTTGTTGAATGTAGGATACGCGTTGCCATTGGTTGAGCCGGTTATAATTCAGCGAAGTAAGATTAGGTTCAGGAAAAGCGGTTGGTGGGCCACCAATCACAAAGTGACCTGGCGTAAGCACATCAAGATCTTCTGGATTCTCTGAAAGTGGAACAAGAGGTCGCGAATTTATTATAGCTGTTATTTGACATACCAAAGTACGCAATTCGTCAAATCCAAGAATTGAGGACCCAACTGAACGATATAGATGCTGCTTGGCTGTTTTAACCGCTGCCTCCCATAGGCCCCCAAAATGCGGCGAACGAGGCGGTATGAAGCGCCAATCAAATCCATTGCTAATGCAGTAGTTATTAACTGCGCTACGATGATTTTCATTGAGGACTAAATTTCGTAAGTCGTTTAACTCGTTTCTAGCGCCTACAAAGTTTGTGGCGTTGTCTGACCAGATGCAGCTAGGTATGCCGCGCGTAGCGACGAAGCGTTTGAGAGCGCCTAAAAAGGCGTCAGTAGAAAGATCTTTTACTAGTTCTATCCAAATTGCCTTTGTTGAAAAGCAGATGAAGACACTCAAGTAACATTTTTGTGGAGATTTGTTGCGAATTTCAGACTTATAATAAAATGGGCCACAATAATCTACCCCAGTTATCATAAAAGCCCGTGTAGTCTGAATGCGCTCTTTAGGTAAGTCAGCCATGATATGCTCGAGAAGACGCGGTTTTGATCTACAACATATGATACACCTTCGTATGGCTCGCGCAGTAGTTTTCCTTCCTCCTATGGGCCAAAACTGCATGCGAAGAGAAGCAAGCAAAGACTGCGGACCTGCATGGTGGTACTTACGGTGATAATGTGTTATTATGGCGAATGTCAGTGGGTGATCCCTTGGAAGGATGCATGGATGACGTGCTTCAAAGCTGAGCGTTGAATGTCTTAGTCTGCCACCTACACGAATAAGGCCAAAATCATCTAAAAATGGCGACAGTGAAGCGATGGGGCTTGAGGCGTGAACAAACTTATTGTTTTTCAAAGCCACATACTCGGACCACAACTGCGCCCTTTGAACGATGCGAATCAACAATTGAGTACCGCGATGAATATCCTCAAACGTGAGTTGCGAAGTTCTTGGTGAGATTCTGCTTGTTATAAACTTGTTTACATATCCAAAAATACGCTGCATCTTGCCAAACGAATTTATGTACTTAAAGGATAGTGTTAAGTCGGTTCGATCATTTGACAAGAGCAACACCTTTTGTCGAAGTTCTATAATTTTAGTTTTAGGTGCGCAAAATTGGGGCCAATTGTTGTCAACTTCTCGCAAGAACGAAGGCCCGTGCATCCAAAGTGGAGATTGTGAAAGTGTCGTTGGTGAGGCTCCCTTCGACAAAATGTCAGCAGGGTTTAATTCTGTAGGAATGTAATGCCATTGCATACCCTCTGTAAGTTGCTGTATCGCGCTTACCCGGTTAGCAACGAACACATTAAATTTAGATGGCTCTTCACGCAGCCATGAAAGCACAATCGATGAATCCGACCAACAGTGAAAGCGGCCGGCGAAAAGTTTCATTTTGAATATCCCATTTACTAATTCCGCAAGCAAGGCAGCAGCGCAGAGTTCCAGTTTGGGTATCGTAAGTATCTTCAATGGAGCGACGCGAGCTTTGGAACACAGTAGATGCACTTGCGCGCGGTCATCCATTATCGAGCGAATGTAGATACAGGCACCGTACGCTTCGATACTTGCATCACAAAATGCATGAATTTCGACGGTGGCTCCAGGCTGCAGTACGTACCGAGGGAATGATAAATGCTGCACTTCGACGAACTCGTTGCGAAATGTAGACCAGGCAGTGTTCAGTGAGTGCGGTAAGCTTTCATCCCACTCCAGCTTATCCCTCCACATGCGCTGTAAAAGAATTTTTCCTCTGGTCAAGGTGGGGCCAATGAGTCCAAGCGGATCATAACAACGAGCTAACGTAGACAACGCCGATCGCTTGGAGTTTTTGCAACATTCAGGTTGCGACGTAAACGAAAATAGCAGATTGTCATCAAACGGCTTCCAGATCAAACCCAATGCCTTGGTGATGTCGCTGCCGTCATTAAACTTAAGCAAGTCTTGTTTATCAGCATCAGGAATATTACGAAGAACATCTGGACTATTGGAACACCATTTCCTTAGCTGGAAGTTACCTCGAGCGAGAATATTCGTTGTTTGTCGTTTGATTTCTTCTACTTCTTCCAAAGTATCGCCACCACTTATCAAGTCGTCCACGTAAAAGTCTCGAATGATGGTTTGCGAACCAAGTGGATAAACTGAGGATTCATCCGACGCAAGTTGGTGCATTGAACGAATCGCTAGGAATGCTGCAGATTTAGTTCCATATGTTACGGTGTCTAATTTATATATATTTAAGTCATCTTCAGGAGAATCACGCCATAATATACACTGGAGCATGCTATCCGGTGGGTAGATCCGGACGCATCTATACATTTTGCAGATGTCTCCAGTGAGTGCAATCGGAAACGTACGAAAACGAATTAAAATATTGAAAAGTTTGGGCTGAATTGTTGGTCCAGTCATGAGTAAATCATTAAGTGACAAACCCGAGGTTGTAGCTGCAGAACCGTCAAAAACAACTCTTAATTTTGTTGTAGTACTTTCGTCTTTAATGACGCAATGATGCGGCAGAAAATATTTGCACTCATGGATAGCAGAGTTTGGAACTAACGACATGTGATTGAGGTCACGATACTCTTTCATGAATGCACAATATTTCGCCTTGAGCTCAGGATTACGTACGAGTTTTCTTTCTAGGTTTTGAAATCGGCGTCGAGCTTGTGAGTACGACTCACCTAACGAATCTAAATTTAGCTTTATTGGCAGGCGAACCGAATATGCGCCTGAGGCTAAACGAATGAAATTTTGCTTGAAATGCAACTCACAGTCAAGCTCCTCTTTGGAATTTTTAGAAATCGGTTCAACGACATGATCGATCTCCCAAAACTGCCGGACTAAATCATCCAGCCGATCATCAATACTGATATCTGTAGTTGAGCTGTGACTTGCTACGAATGTTGAAAGTTTGGGGGCTTGTTGCTTACCGCCAGACAGAACCCAGCCAAGACGAGTTTTTTGAAGTAATGGTATTTCAGGTGCTAATTGAATCTGTCCTACGCAAAGTAGCTCATAGAAAAGTCCGTTAAAACCAGGATCAGCTAGTTGAATGTTTGAGGGTATGTTCCAATTAGCGATGTTCATTGAAGCCACTGGTTGACTATCGGTAATTGTTTTCACCACAACAGCAGTGATATTTGTACAAAAATCTGAAGTCCGCGACTTCAGAACTATATCAACGGAGCACCCATCAGTCGAAAAGCTTGCATCTCCAATGCCGGAGACTGCGACCAATGATTTCGTTCTAGTAAGTTGTAGCTGGTTAGCGAAACGAGTTGTAACGAAGTGAAGCTGCGAGCCCGAATCTAGGAGGGCGCGGCAAGGTACGAAGGTTCCGGCACGATTTTTAATTAGAACAATTGCAGTGGCGAGAAGCACAACATCAGGAGAAGGAGTATGAGCATGGGACGTGACAGATAATGATGCAGTCCTAGCATTCGATTCAGAAATAGTGCAAGGTGCTTGGCACTGAGTAGTTGGTGGAATGGATAACCGATCAAAATGTAACAGTGTATGATGCTTCGCTTGACAGCTGCGACAGGGTCCCGATTTGCAGTCACGAATCTGATGACCTTTCTTCAAACAATTAAGACAAAGGTTGAGCCTTTTAGCTTCTTTCTGGCGTAGATTTGGCGCCAAATTGACGTAGCGTTGACAACGATAAATTACATGTTCGGGGGATTCGCAAAATACGCAACTACCTACTGAGCTATTCGAAGCCACAAAAGATTTTCTTGGATTTGTACTCACGCTTTTGATGACTTTTACCGGAATGCTAGCTTGTGTCTGCAATGCATATTCGACGTTTTCGAGTGTACGACAGCGTTTTTCTAAAAATCCAGCTAGTTGGTTCCAAGAGGGTAGGTCGTTGCTTGTCGAATTCTCCTCCCATTTAGCTTGAGTCACCTTGTCTAACCTTTGCACTATCAACTGAATGAGGGTGCTATCGGATATTTGTTCTTTTGAGCCGATAGATTGTAGAGCGCGCATGTGCGCGATTGCCTTGTCTGTCAATGCCCGCAACGTGTGTACGGACGAATCCACCTTGTCCAACTCAAATATTCCCCTGATGTGTGCCTGAAAGATAAGACGTTTATTATCAAATCGTTTTTGTAAAAGTTCTAATGCAATTTTGTAGTTAGTGTCGTTTATCTCGAGTGATCCCACGGTGTCCAGGGCAGCACCACTAAGGCAAGACCGCAAATGTTGAAGCTTGTCCACTTGTGTCAGTTCACTGTCTTTGTCGATTACAGATGTGAACATTGCGTAAAAATTTGTCCACTCCGTGTAAGCCCCACTAAATTTGGGCAACGTTAGTAGTGGCACACGCGAACGATTTGCGTTTACAATTATAGACTGTGTGTCCGCGGTGTTCATCCGAAAAGTTGAGCAATGTTGTGAAGTACTGCGCTTCCCGATCTCCCGTTGCAGAGTGGCTCTGAGATTGACTAGCGTGGTATCGAATTTGGCAGGTAGGTCACTGGTAATCGACTCGAAGTCCAGTTCCTCCAAACTTGTGTGGGTGACCGAAAAACTGGATTTCAGCTCCACCAATAATTCCAGTATTGCGTTGAGAGCATATTCATCCTTACTGTGCAGATTATCAGGATCCAAGTCGGTGGCTATACTTTCAAGGCGATTAAGTATAGCTTTCGATTTCATCTTCAGAAATGTCACTCGGCCCATAGGCGGACCCATAGTCGGCCCATTGGTTGGACCAACATCATACGTATCGTCTCTTGCTGGTGTACCAGTAGCCGGGCTGAATGGCATGGCGAACAAATAGGTTAACTAAAACGCTGCGCGACACGTATAAAAAAATAGGTGCGTTATACTAGACGACAATGTTATAGGGTAAAAATAAATGCACCGTATCTAACTGGCCGGAACAACTGTTTTCCAAAATTTCGCCACCGGTTAATAAGTTTATTGCACTATTTTACAGTTCCTATTTACTGTCTTATGCACTCCGCACTAAGTACACAACAAAAAACAATGCTCGAAACCGCAACGGGAAAATATGCAACTTTAATTTATTTAATTTAAATTATTAAATTAACGCGAAAAAACACGGCGATCACGTCGGGGTCACCAAATGTTGAGCTTCCAATATTTTTTGGTAGCTATGTTGCGAAATAAAAACTAAGTTTTTTAATACGTTATAATTTATTTTAATTTAATTGCGCGGCCGTGTTTACAAAAAGTTCAACTGCTAATGCTAATTTGCGAATATTTGCACGTATATATATATGTGCATATGTAACTGTATTAGGCAAGCGAAAGGAGGAGTAATGTTATGTATACATATCTTATGCTATGTAAATGCCTGCGTATACTTTGTATTTTTGTATGCCGTTAAGCGAAAAGGAATATTGTAAGGAATGTATAAAAACTGAAAAATAATATAACATGACATTTTAAGGTGACCACTAACATAACATTTTAAGGTGACCAGCTTATATAAATTATAAATATTGGCTATAGTTAAGCAGTTACTTTGTAGGTTGTGGAACGGGATTAGCTGCTGCTCCGAACAAAGGTATTTTAAACTAAATTGAATTGCGGTTTTGGAACAGTGACCATATCAAAAATTTGCAAAACTTATTTCCTAATACTTTAATTTTGCTTTTATTTTATCTCATTCCTTTTTTTTCTTATATATAATATAATATATGATTTAACTTCTGTATGGCAAATTATCCATTTAATGATAATCTTAAACCAAACTGCTCTACCTTCCATAAAATTACCAAGGTTTCAATATACCTTTACATACCAAAATGTGCCCTAAAAGTACACGCATAAGCATTCAAGTTAGGCATTTCTTGGTTTCATCACAATATGCAGGCAAAACTGATGAAAAGAGCCCTCCAAAGTTTTTGATGCAGATTTGAGGTTTAGCCGTAAGCTATTTTTCATAGTAGAACTTTTTCATATGGCTGTTGATGTTGCAAAAAAGTCACAAGCAACAGAGGAATGTGCAAGGCTTCGTTGTATAGTTTACGAGTATATAGTACGTAGCTTCCATAACGTTGCGGTTGAGAAGAAAAAATAAAAAATAAAATAAAAATAAAAAATTTAACGAGTTAACGGAGGGCTAAAGTGGTGTGAGTATTAAATTCTTAGAATTTAGATTAAACTCGCTGCTAGTAACTCACGTTCTCTCACAACAACAATGCTACAATGTAATATAACTATTCTCGTAGTTGGTATGACAAATTCTAGTCGCACCACTGCCTCGGCCACAGCCTGAGCCATGACAGTCCAGGCCAGTGTTACAGTTTGTCAAATGCCAAATGCATACACGTTAGTTACTTTGTTTTTGCACACGGTTAAGCCGACATTTATGATGAGTATGAGATAGTATGCTGCCATGCAGGAAAATCGACCAAACTGGTGCACTGGTAGTGAATTCCGGTTGCGTTCCTGCCTTTTCCATATAACAACTATGAATTAACATGATGCTGTACTGCGAAGTATTAGTTGTGTACTGCAATAGTTCGGAGTTAGTTCCAAATAGCAGGCTAGATGAGAACTAGCGGCGCAATAGTTTGGTTCTAAATGCGAGAGATGAGAACCAGTATGCTCTGCATCTATAGGGTTTTTTAATAAGACAAATGCTATTTTTTAATATAAATGATCGGATGTTTATTTCATTATAAAGAGGAAGGTATGCCGTTAATAGTGGAAAATAACATCAGGCAAATGACCACTACGACCATGCTTACAGGGCAATATCCCTTTCATGAAATTTTCCATAACCGAATTGCAAAGTGGCTGTCCTATGTCCTCGATAGCTTCACGAATTTCATCACAAAGTGTTAAATCACAAGATCTCGGTGGACAATTGTGATCACCTCTTCGCGAGATAACACGGTCCGGAAATTTTTTCCGTAAAAAATCAATGGTTTCGTTGCTTGTGTGGCACGTAGCGCCGTCTTGTTGAAAATAAACATTGTCCAGTTGTCCAATTCCGGCCATAAAAAATCGTTAATCATCTCTCGATAGCGCAATCCATTCATCTGTAACACCTGTTATTGGAAAATCCTTTATATTAGTTTCGAACCAATCCACAGTGGCCTATTCTTCGAAATGATAACCAAGTGATCAGGTAGATTTTGATATTTATTTCGACAAAATGAACTAGAGGACAACATTCGCGTATGTTTGTAAATTTAGTGACGATTGTTTCCTTTCACATACCCATTAAGCTCTCGAAAACTTTAACATTGTTTTTCATTAATTTTAAAATTATGAATAGTGTAATGTTGATGTTTTTTGTGTGTTATTTAGTTAGTGAAAGAGATAAATTTTTACAATTTTAGCGAGTTCAAGAGATTTTCGAATTTCCCAAGAATGACTTCCCTCACGATTTCCATTGGAAAATCACAATTCTTGAAGAGCTTATAATTTTGAAAATTTTGAAAAAAACTATAAAAATTGTGAAGAGCAATTAATTTCGAAAATATAAATAATGAAACAACAAATTAAGAATGCTCATTTCCCAAATATAAAAAAGTATAACAAATAATTGAAGTTCTTTTGGAGAAAACAGATCGCCAAAGTATAGGCATTAAGATATGAATATTGCTATAATTTTTAAACATTTTAAAATTTTTGTTTTTTATAATTAAATTTATTTAAAATTGTTTTCAATTTATTCCAAATTTTTTGGTTTTTAGGACGAAATAAACTCTTAAAAATTTGTTTTTCGGAAAAACTTACTTCTATTTTTACTAAAGAGCTTAGGGAACAGTTTTTTGTTTGTCATTTTTGAAAAACCACATTTTTGGTGCTTGCTATTTTTTTTTAATAAATATATTTGGATTAAAATTAAAAATTTTTTTTGGAAAAAAGAATGTAGATACTTTTATTTTTCAGGATGGAATATAATTTGAAAAAAAAGGGTTTTCCGAAAAATTTGATTTTTCACAAATGACAAACTCACTCCCTCATATTTTTTTCTTATAAGCGGTAAGTAATTCTCATAACTTTTCGAGTTATTTCAAATACGTACAGTGAGCAAAAGCTGAGTATCTGCTCACTAATGTACGTAGAGGCGGTTCGATAGATTTACACATGGACGTAACACACGAGCACTTATGTTTACCGTTCGTTAGATTAGTATTTTCCAATGATTTTTCGCTGATCGGCTGTATAAGTATATTTGAATACGAGTATGTCTCGAAAAGTTATGCGGATGCCACTATGGAACTTTCAGAGATTACTAAGTATAGACTAAGCTGTTAATGAAAAATGAGAAATATTTTTGATAAGGGTGTTTTTCATAATTTACGAAAAAAAAGAAAATTACCCAAATAATATACATTCAATTGCTACTTAAATTTTATATGTAATTTTAAGGACAACTAACATAAAATAAAAAATAAGTAAATTACAAATACCAAATAAATAATTTGAAGAAAATAAATTTATTTTATTCCAAAAGAATTTTTTAAAGTATATTTTATTCTAAAAAATTAAAAAAAAAAATGGAATAATGTTCGAAGGAAACCGAAAATATTTCAAATTTAAAACTTTATACCAAAATTATTAAATTATTCATTATATCAAATTTTTTCAATTTACTTATGGTTCTATACTCAAGTTTAAAAATAAACTAATTTTCAGAAAAAATCGCAACATTGTCTAAAATGCTTTGATTACTTATCTTGGAATCGTTCAGCCATAGCTTTGTCTATCAACAAAAAGGGACACACGTTTAATATCATCTATCATCTCATAAAAGAAAAGTGTCGGAAACTTTATATTCATTTATGTGCAATTTCGAGGTCAGCAATCTCGAAAATCTAACTATAACATTAACATAACCTTGAAAATATATTTGAAACAATTTTCAGCTGACACTATTCATTTACAAACAAAATATGTATAGTCCCATATTGTATCCGCTTTTTGAACTTCGAAAAAAAACATTTTGATTTGTAATTAGCATCCTTACAAATGTTATTTTTTTGGGCTTCTGGCCAATTTTCTGAGTCATTCAATTCTAGGAATTGTATGCTAATAAATTTTAAATATCAAAATCAAACATGTGACCTGGCACTATACTTCTGTTATAGAAAAAACATACAACTCAAGCGATTTTACGGAATCAACCACAAAATTTTCAATGCTGTTTTTATTTCATACTTTGACGTAAAAATGACGTACAGATTTATCAATATCGTTTTTATTGATATTCAAAGGCGATGCAATAGCATAATTTTTTTAGACTAGACAAAACTGTATCATCTACCAGCCCAATTTGATCCAGCAACTTACTGCATCAGAAGTCTTAGTCATCACATGAGGCGAAAAGCGATTGTTTACATATACAAATGTAAAGTGTGGGGATAGTTTTCCGCCGTCACACCATCCTACCTCATACACAGGTGTCGCTACTCGCTAAACGGCCAGCCAAGTATACTCGTACTATGTTATGCTTCACAGTTTGTCGAAATCTAAATATGATGCTTTCCATTTCAATTCAACCGGGCTACTCGGGTCATGTTCTTCGATTTCGATGTAACTTAAATATGTTGCTCTCTGGTCAAAATAATGAGACACGTATTTTTTTGTTCGCCCGAAAAATTTTTTTTTCAAGAGTTATCGGCAATTTTGTTTTTCGGCTCAAACTCGATTTTTTTTAATTATATAAGAAAAAAATTTTTTGAAATGCCCATAACTTAGTCAAAAATGAACCGATTTTAATAATTCTGGGTTCAAAATGATCGTAATTACTTACACAAGCGACTTCATGTAGAAACAATTGCAAAAAAGTAGTTGAAAATTTTTTATTTAGTAAAAAAGAAAAAAATTTAAATTTTTTCAAAATTCAATATTTCAAAAAGTGCATTTTTTTTTTTTTATAACTTTTTCCAAATCAAAAAAACATCTCAAACTTTAATTGAGCTGCATGCCTAGTAGCTAAAATGCGTTGTTTTTGAGTAATGAATTTTTAAGTAAACACCCTGTTTCGCACTTTTTGTTTTTTGCAAAATAAAAAATTTTCAACTACTTTTTTGCAACTATTTCTACATGAAGTCGCTTGTGTAAGTAATTACGATCATTTTGAACCCAAAACTATTAAAATCGGTTCAGTTTTGACTAAGTTATGAGCAATTAAAAAAAATTTTCTTATATAGATTATTTCCATTTCAATTCAAAAGGGCTATTCGGGACATGTTCTTCGATTTCGATGTAACTCAAATATGTTGCTCTCTGGTCAAAATAATGAGACACGTACTTTTTTGTTCGCCCGAAAAAATTTTTTTTCAAGAGTTATCGGCAATTTTGTTTTTCGGCTCAAACTCGATTTTTTTTAATTATATAAGAAAAAAATTTTTTGAAATACTCATAACTTAGTCAAAAATGAACCGATTTTAATAATTTTGGGTTCAAAATGATCGTTATTACTTACACGAGCGATTTCATTTAGAAATAGTTGCAAAAAAGTAGTTGAAAATTTTTTATTTTGCAAAAAACAAAAAGTGCGAAACAGGGTGTTTACTTAAAAATTCATTACTCAAAAACAACGCATTTTAGCTACTAGGCATGCAGCTCAATTAAAGTTTGAGATGTTTTTTTGATTTGGAAAAAGTTATAAAAAAAAAAAAATGCACTTTTTGAAATATTGAATTTTGAAAAAATTTAAATTTTTTTCTTTTTTACTAAATAAAAAATTTTCAACTACTTTTTTGCAATTGTTTCTACATGAAGTCGCTTGTGTAAGTAATTACGATCATTTTGAACCCAGAATTATTAAAATCGGTTCATTTTTGACTAAGTTATGGGCATTTCAAAAAATTTTTTTCTTATATAATTAAAAAAAATCGAGTTTGAGCCGAAAAACAAAATTGCCGATAACTCTTGAAAAAAAATTTTTTCGGGCGAACAAAAAAATACGTGTCTCATTATTTTGACCAGAGAGCAACATATTTAAGTTACATCGAAATCGAAGAACATGACCCGAGTAGCCCGGTTGAATTGAAATGGAAAGCATCATATAGTTCAGAATCAGAAAGTTTTTTCGCCAGCTCAGCTTTCCCTGCAGGGTGACTGCAGTCACCCATGCTTATAAGCGGGTAAATGTGTGCGTATGTGTGAACTAGTTGCTATTTACATGCATGCACATGATAAAATCCTGCTGCTTTTTTTAGCATCTGCTTTTGTATTACGTCACACGCATTTTAAATGCCTTTCAGCATATGAATGCTTACAAATGAATTTACTTACTGCTTATAAGTATCTACATAGATATGCATAAGTATATCTCCGTTATGCACATGATTCAAGGTAGAGATCTCGGGTCACGCAAGTTCCCTGCCATTCATGGACGGCGGAAGACTTGAGGGTTTTTGTATAATTGTGGGAGAATATCCAGTCGGACACACGCGAGGAGAGGCTTGGACAAACATCTAACAAATGATTTGTAAAAATAAGTTTCAAAAACTTTTAAATTTTTTAATCAGTGTAAGTCAATTTACCATTTCATAAATGCATACAAAATTATCTCTTTTTCCGCATGACATCACAGAGATATGGAGTGTAAAGATAAAAGAATTGTTTTATTTCGAATTTATATGCTCGATGCATGTCTGGATAGTTTTTTTTATCTTAAAATAATACAAATAATTTCACTGAACTCTTCTTTTATCAGTTTTTCGTTCACTTTGCTAATGGCTTGTTTACAAAATTATGTCGCACGCAACTGGCAAATTTGTCAGCATGCATAGATTTTTTTAATTCTTTGCTGTTTTTTTTTTGTTTTTGCATGCGATGAACTACGGGAAAAATTACAAATTTTGTTTTGGCCAACAAAAAGACAAAAAGATCAAGTTTTATTCAAGCGTGAAAGTTTTATAGCAGAGAAATGGATGACTTAAAACTCAACATACCCCAATTATTAGCTAATAGGTTAGGTTAAAATGGCTGCCATTGCAAGGGGCCCACTTGGACAAAATTTAAAATTTGATTTAGGAGAGGGGGAGAAACGAGACAGAATCCAGAGCTTGGATTAGAGGATGACGGCCAACAGTGGCGATTTACGTATGTGTTAGCCGCTCCAAGCTGCTGATGAATTTCACCAGATGTGTGACATTTAAACCTGCAATATCCGCTGGAATTAGCAAATAAATTTTCACAATTTTTTCAATGTTACACCCATCGATTGAGGTGTGCGATTATTCCAACTGAATATTCCAGTTGATGACAAAATACGCAAGGAAATCACAGACGTTGCAAGAAGGTGGAATCTGTAGATATTATTTAAGCTGAGTGACTCAGAAAATTTTTGTCTATATTCGTATGAGCACTCAAACTAAGTAATCTATAACCGAAGCGCTACTTTCGTAGTCTGCAAAGACTCCGTGGACGCACTGGCGCGATCTGACAGTGTAGTAAGCTATGGGTTTTCGTCCATAACACTGAGGGACTATAACAAAGACAAGACGTTTAATTTAAAGGACCCGGTTGGAGCTGAGATAGCCCCCACGGCGGAATCTGGCTCCATTCCTAATACTGCTACAGCGCTAAGAAAGGCATCTGCTGACGGCAGTATCTCTTCCTTGTTAGATAGAGTACTTGATACTACTCTCACTGATGAGGAGGAGTTACTGGCGTCAGACTCAGATGATCCCAACAAAACGGTGGTGGAGAGGAAGCCCAGTAACCAGGATGTTACGGGTTCTTCAAATTAACCTTCACCACTCAAAGGTTGCGTCCGCCAACCTCATAATCCAAATGGCCAAAGGTGGACATCATATTATCCTGATTCAAGAACCATGGGTATCACATGGACTTGTGTGCGGACTAAGGACTCAAAAATATAAACTGATGTATGCTCGCAACAAAGGTAACCTAGAGCGTGCGTACTAATAAGAAAAGGGATAAATGCTTTCATGCTCTCTAATTACAGGGACACCGATCAACTGACCATTAGCCTGGAGTCGGGAAATGAACGGATGTGCCTATCTTCCTGCTACCTCGCACATGACCACGAGGAGCTACCGAGATCAATATTCAAAGATCTGGTAGCGCAGGCGCAGAAGCTTGGCGCAAAGCTAATTATTGGTGCGGATGTAAATACGCATCACGAGATATGGGGCAGTACTGATACTAACGCTAGAGGTGAGTGTCTCTTTGATTATCTGATAGGTACTAAACTACAGATTTGCAATAAAGGTAATAAACCTACTTTTGTCATTAGTAATAGACAGGAAGTGTTAGACGTTACTTTTGCTTTTGACTCCGTTATTAACAGAATTAGGAACTGGAAAGTTTTGGAAGAACATTCCTTCTCTGACCATAGATATATCTCTTTCGAGGTTAGTAAAAATCTAACGAAACCTAAGCCTGGTAGGAATATCAGGAAAACAGACTGGGAAAAGCATGTAGATTGTATCGGGGTTACCCTAGGAACATGTCCATCAGTGGTACCGCAAAGCATAGAAGGACTAGAAAATTTGGTGCACAAAATTACCTACAACATGAATACTGCCTTAGCGGAAGCCTGTCCCATAAGAAGACTGTGGGGTAAACCTAAGCCTAAGTGGTGGACAGTTGAACTAAGCAAGCTTCAAAAAACAAGCAGAAGTGCTTTTAATAAGGCAAAGAAAACACGTCTCGCAGAAGATTGGAAAGATTATAAAGATGCTCTGAAAATCTACAAGACGGAAATCAGGAAGGCCCAAAGGCAATCTTGGAAATCCTTTTGTGAAGAGGTTGAGGGGGCAACTGAGACCTCCAGACTTCGTAAGATCTTAGCGGGAAGTCCTCAAAATTGGGAACTACTACAGAAAAGTGATGGCACGTTCACTACAACCAGTAAAGAGTCTTTAAAACTTTTACTCGACACTCATTTTCCAGGCTGCTCAGACATTACTGAGCATGACATGGAAGATACAGTACACTGTCGTGAAGTCAGAATAGGTTTAATATGGAGAGGGAAATGTAGCTCAGCCCCCGCGGTTCACAATGGAGCCATTTCGTTGTCTCTATGTGCGATGCGACTGCCAAACCTAACCTAACCTAACCTAGTGAGTGGTTGCTCGTGGAAGAGTCTTTTTCAGCACAAACCTATTATGTCGTCATTTTGGAAATCATAGCGCCTCTGTATTCTAGTTTCTCTTTGCGTATTCAAGTAGGTGCTGCTATTTGGCAAATCTATTTTCCAATAAAAGAGCTAAGACTTCAAATAATCTTTATTTCTTTATTGAACATAAGTTCTTTATTTCAGTAGTACGTTTTGGACTCATGAAGCAAAGCTTAAGGATCGTAGCTAAGTGTGCTTATCCATTATCATGTGCATAAGTACTAACTGCCAAAACTCTCAAATCCTAGTGCTACTAATTTGGTCACATGACTTCGAAGCTTCTCTTCTCTTCGCTCGAATAACCATTCTTATAAAGTGAAGTCCAAAATATAAAAGACTGACATCATAAAAATGTTTTTGATGGCGCCATCCTTTAAATGAGCTAGGGCTTTGGGAGTTATATCCCCAGCTGAGTTCCAGTGAAAGCTTTGTGGCATTCGGTTCAGTGGAAGCGAAATTATTGCGTCCAAAGTTTCAGGATGATTATGTCATCGGCACAAAAATGAGTTTCGAACAAAGAGCTAATATCAAATTTTGCTTTAAAATGGGAATTGAAGAAAAAAGATTATGGCGGTGGATGCCTATCTCGTTCTAGAGTTCATGAGTGGCTTACATGTTTCCGAGACGGTTGTGAGGACATAAATGTCAATGAACATACGAACCGCCCAAAATCAGTAATCACCGGAAATCACATCAAAATTGTTCGTAATTGGAGTTGAATATGACCTGAAACACTCTTTCGAAAAGCTTTTAAATCGCGCAAAATAGTGTATCGAGGCCAGATGGGACTATTTTGAATAAAAAAAATTGAAGTTATCACAGCAAAGCTCTTGTCGTTTCTATTTTAGGTCTCAGTCTGGTTTATTTTGGACTTCACCATGTATTATAGAAAGGAATACTTGAACGACCTGCTTTTCTATTTGAAGGCGTTTTTCGTATGATGCATATGAATGCAATAAACTTAGCTTAGACGCTAAAAGCCTCAGGTTTAGCTAGTCATCCAATATATCCTTAAATCTCTTCTAGTTTCTTCCGACTTTTCCCCATTTTATGTTCATATTCTTGACTACATCCTTAGACTTTTAACCAAAAATTGTTTGTAGGTATCCGAAATATTCGCATTCCCAATATTTTTTTAGAAAATAATAAAAAAGAGTGCTTTTCTTTATTTTCAGTGTGCCATAATTGAAAAAAGATCGTAATTTTTAACTGGTAGATATCTTCAAAAAAGAAGAAAAAGCAAAAGCAGAGAAAAGCAGATAAAACTAATGAGCATCTATTAGCAATCGATGCCCTTACCTGCGTGCATGGATCCTATGTGCATTTAGACTTGAAAAATAAGATTTGTTCTAATCCTTTACCAGTTGGAAACAAATTTGCAGTGCAAGTCCTTTTACTCATTAATAGAGCATTTCATCTTGAGAGCACTTTTTTTCATTTGTGAAAATAAATATTAAATAAAATAATTGCTCTTATCTGGGGCGAACTTTCGTAGTTCAACAATCACTTGATATAAATGGTTTACTAATTGTCGATCAAGATCTATTATTTTTCCCACTGACAGTTAATAATCAAAAACAACTCTCAATGTGTCATTACACATATGTCAATATTATACAACCATCCAAAGCAACTCTTAAAAATTTGCCGTTTTGATCATAAAATGGAATAATTTTACCCATAGCGCAATGTTTAGTATTTTCTTCCATATAAATAATTTTAACGCATTTGTCTATCAGGTAAAATTGAACATCTGTCTATTTGAGAAATGTCAAAAATGGCATAAAAATTTACCATTTAGGAATTATTCACTACTGACAACTAAGCGTGACTTTTGAACGCACTTTTACTATCGCCAAGAATGTTTACGAAAGTGCTTACCAAACTACTCATTTTTGTTTTAGACCCGGAGAAACTGAGTACTTTACCTCGATCGTTGTAATGTTATTTCTATTTTTCTCTCATATCAACACATGTAAGCGGATTTCAAAGGAGAGGCAATGTAACTAATCATTTATATTTACTGCTGACTGAAAACCCTTAAAAAGCTCCTGCTTTTGTTTTCAGAATTTCAATAGTAATACAAAATAACTGAGAAATCTGGTTAGTGCAGAGTAATAGTAAACATTTCATGATTATATATCAAAAAATGCTGATGGGTGGCAAAAGAAGGAAGGAAGGAAGAACGAAAGATGATTCCTTTGGCGATGAATAGACAAAGCGGAGCAGGATTCTCCTCCTTCACTTTGGGTTTTCAATTAACTCACAGGTTAACACGAAAATAGGAAATCGCTTAGGCGGCTCCTACGATAATAATATAATAAAAACAAAAAATAGTTCGACAATTAACACTATAAAACAGATCTGTCATAATATCTCACTCTTATCTTTTATCTCTATCTTCAATATGGCTCAACCCTGCAGCTTATTGAGGCCAAAGCCGTAGTGATCACATGACGGACGCCACTGTTCTAGTGTATGCGAAGAGTGATTATTTGCATTAACTTTTCTGCTAAACACAGTCTCTCTCTGAAGAAAAATGTCACTTATTGTTATAGATATGAATTCCGAAATCTTACCATTTCCCAACCAGAAATATGCTTCACTAGTTCCAATTTTCTCTGCAGGGTACGCATATATCCAAACACCTATAAATATGTACATACCCCCTTTCCTTACACGCAAATGTATTTGTGTATTCACTCTGATGAATTGCTTTTCCACATGATGTCTCCGTTACCGTAGTGTTGATGTTGTTATTGTTGTTGATGAATGCTGCCTCTAAACTTCACTTTGATTTAATTAAAGTTAATGTTGGATGTAACATGCAAAAATCGCGCGCAGCTACCTTAAAGTGGCACATCGAGAATGCATAGAATGGGCACTGGCGTAATTGGTACATCCTGGTAATAGCGGCGGCCGATAAATACTTGAACAATTCAGGCGTTGCAAACATTATACGTATGCACATTGCTTTCTATGCGAGGACGTTATGCACACGTATGTTGACTTTTCTAATTGAATTATAAGAAGTTGTGAAAGTATTTTACACCTCTTTTGTTTTTGACTAAATGAAAAATTCCAAACCAAACAAGAGAAATTCTGGACATGCAGTTTTGTAGCATTCCGATTTTGTTACAATATTTTGCAAACTTGAAGTAGCTCAAGACTAGCGTGGATTTTTGACAATTTTTTTTTTTTTGTTAACGGCGTTATGCAGGTTCTTCCATGCTCGAAATCTGTTTTTTTTTATGTAGAAAATGAAATTTCGATAAACAAACTTTGAATTTCTTAAGAATTTGTTTTCTTAAAATATAAAGTTTGAAACTTTGAGTTGTCTGATTTTTGCATAGCATGAACTACATATTAATAGAAACTAACACGTAGTAAAAACTTTGCAATATTACCCACTGCTATTTTTTTGTTTTTGTTTTTAACCGTCACTGTAAGTCCCAGCTACAAAATGAATCGTAACTTCTTCATGCCAGGGGTATTACTTTCTAGTATTATTATAAAGCGATTTAGCACTGGGAACTATAAGATCTATGGTGCACCTTTCAAGGATTCAGAGTATTTATTTGAGTCAAACTTCCTCAATAAATTTTAGTCTTTGTCCTAGTTTATTGAATTTTATTTCTTCCTTTAGAGAAATGTGTTTGTCCTGCTTATGGGTCAGTTCTGTACACGATGTCTGCAAATATTTTGCGGTTTCATTTTCCACCCTACAGAACATGCAAGTTCCATTGGAATATATTCCTCGGTTAGTAAGGAGCCAATTCAATCTACAATGCCCTGTTAAACTGCCTGTGTTGATTCTTAAATTATGCTAATTTATTTCCATACAATCCTCAATTTTGATTGAGATGATCCCGGTAGATTGTATCAGTGTGATATTCTTTGTATTTCCCCTACCTCCTTAATAACAAGGCAGAAGTTACAACTTCCTAGAATACAAATCGCCTTTGGGTCTATAAAGCTGGAAGCCGCCTCTTTACTGGCTAGTTTATCTGCAATTTCGTGCTCTGGAAGCCATGGAATACGTAGCTGGTTGTACTTGCCTAATAGGTATATTCAAAAAAACAGGTAAGAGCCGTGGCTGCTGCCTGGCTATCAATAAGGATACCTGTAGCTATGATTCTGTTGTTATTGTTGCGTTCAAGGTTAAAGTGAGCCGTCTTTTTATTCCATGGACTTCCGGCTGTAAAATATTTGCATTCTTGCCGAATGCTTCCGAGTATACTTTTCCAGGTCCATACACCTGGCCTTGCACCTCTCACAGTGAGGGATTCGTTCATGTACCATTTTAGCATGTGGATGTTAATCTTCCAGGCTTCACTCCCAAGCCTTTTTATGACCCAGTTCAGTATTACTTTCTTAATTAGTTTATATGTTTTTGAAATTTTGTCGAAAAAATTATACAAATGGGCATTATTCGTTCATTATTATATTTTAGATAGTCAAACATGGAACAAACAAGTGTTCAAGCTTACAAGAAATTAGCGAGTATCGGCGCATAGGGTTAAGATATTGACTCTTAAATTAGATATATTTGAGGTTTGTCATAATAGTACCTAATTGAGACTCATTTCCTTTATTAAACTTAAGATAGAGCTGGGTTGGGCTGAGCGATGTGTCGTTATTTTGGCTGCAAATGGCCGAGATGTCTCAACGACGCTATAGCTCTGCACTCAAGGAGAAGGTGCATTAAAGTGCAGTCTGCAATGGCCTATACTGCTAAATATGTAAACATTTCTGGATTAAAGTTTAGACTCAGCAACCACGAAATGCGTTAACACCCCCCGGAAATTATTATAAAATCATCTTATATTGATAAGTTTTTACTATTTAGTGTGTATTTAATGTATGCGGCCGCCGTAGCCGAATGGGTTGGTGAGCGACTACCATTCGGAATTCACAGAGAGAACGTCGGTTCGAATCTCGGTGAAAACACCTAAATTAAGAAACACATTTTTCTAATAGCGGTCGCCCATCGGCAGGCAATGGCAAACCTCCGAGTGTATTTCTGCCATGAAAAAGCTCCTCATAAAAATATCTGCCGTTCGGAGTCGGCTTGAAACTGTAGGTCCCTCCATTTGTGTAACAACATCAAGGCGCACACCACAAATAGGAGGAGGAGCTCGGCCAAACACCCAAAAAAGGGTGTACGCGCCAATTATATATATATATATGTATTTAAAAAAATACTTATCGAATTTTCAAAAATTTTTATTACATTTTTTTTTTGATAATATAATTTTTTCTTATAAAATGTTGCACATTTTCTCCATGTAGCAAATGTACGACATTTTTTTTGTTTGTCTAGGAAATATTTCAAAATATTTATTTATCAAAAATCAAAGAAAATTGTGAGTGAGATCCAGCTTGCATTTTTCACTAAAATTTAATGGACTATGAAACTGCGTACTCAAATTCTTTTTAAATTGTAAATACAAATCTTATGAAAATTTGTCGAATTTTTGAAAATCTAATACAAAGTTTGAAACTTGGATTGTTATTGTTTTTATTATTGAAAAAATTTAAAACTTAATAGTAAATACTCAAAACCTGTCAACTTGTGATGCCTTTATAATAATTTTCGGTATGAAGTAACGAATTTTAAGAGATTGTCGCCTTATAGTTTCCTGCATTTTGAATTTGTTACCTCTGACCGCGGATTTTGAATTCAACCTCTCCATAAATCTTAAACTATTTAGCATTTTGTGTAAATTTTTCAAGAATATGCGGAGCCGTTAAGGGATTTAAAGAATGTTACCAATATTTTCGCTTAAAACTACTTTCCATCTTTCATTTACTGCAAGTCCCTGAAATGGTTCACTAATTAAGAGATGCCGCATGAAATTCTCCTTGATAATTAGTAGCAAATCGAATGAAAAGAGTAAAAGCCAGCAAAACAAATGCCACCCTCAGCTAATCGAATTTAATGGACTGAAGTAAAAAGTGTTTTTGTGAGATAATAAATCGGGAAATCGGGATAACAAACAAAAAATAATTGCATATTTATTTCTTTAAATCGATATTGTCGTGGCAACGTGGCATCTTGGCGCGCCTTAACATTGCTGGCGCCTGTGCAGCATTCCAGTGTTGTGCTAACGAAAGCAATAACAACAGTAAAGGCCATAAGATAAATGCATTGCATTCTCTCTTTAATGGACATTTATTTTTATTTTCCGTTTTCGCTTTCTACACTCCATTTTGCACAGCTGCATTTAACGTTGCTTCATTATCGACAACACAATAACAAAAATGCGAAGCTATCGAAAGCATTAACTAACTGGGCGTGTGTATGTGTTTGCGCTTGTGTTGCTGTGCGGAATATTGAGTGTTGAGTGTCGCATGGCGAGTTTTTGCTGTTGGTGCCGGTAGCTAAGTGCCAGAGAAATTGCCACACAATAAATGTGTTACACTTTTCGCTATTTGTTGTTGTTTTTCTGTGCTTTTTTTTTTGTTTTTTGCTTTGCGCATGTGTGGCCCATTCGTTGCACTTGCTGCCATTCACTTGGCACATACAATACCTCTAACGTTATATTTTTATGTTGCCACATTTACTGCCTTTACTGCGCTATTTTTAATTCAGTTTTTTTCGTTCATTCAATTGTTCATTTAATTGGTATTTTATGTTTTAAGCCGTACTGCCTTTTCGCTTAAAGTCCAATTAAACTCATTTGAATGCAGCGTTGTTGCTTTTGTGAAAATTTAAAAATTAATAGAACAAAAAAAAAACACAAAGTGACAAATGCCAGCACTCACTTTATTCATCCATTTTCCATTTTGACATTCTGTTTTCATGTATTCACAACATTTGTGGCAAATTTAATTTAATTTTGTATGAAGTATTTTGTTCGAGCTTTGGCACTAGATAGAGAATATAAAATTTCCACCAGACACGTAGGAAACTGACAGTCGGCTTGCAACTAGGTCAGGCTGTTATTAAACAGCTCGGTAGATTAAAACAATTTATATATATTTTTTCTTTTTACTTTGCTGGCTTCTGTATATAAAATTTTTCTCATCTATTGTAGTTTCCAAAAATATAAAATATATCGATACAGTAGGCAGCAATATTGTTAAGACAAAAGCGAATGCTTTTTTGATATTTATCATCGTTTCGGCTCAATGTTGTATTTAAATATTATACTTTTACGGACTTCGGCTTGTTCACATAAGCATTTGTCTCGAAAGATCAGAATGAAAAGTATATCGTTGATTTTGTCAATTTCACAAAATATTTTACTTGAGTTTACTGAGATACTTGTACAACCAGTCCGAGCTAAAAACGCATAACCTCGCGTGCATGCGACCTGATTAGTAGTGTTTAAAAATAAAAAAGAGATAATTGTGAATAAGTATTTACTCGAAAACACCAGCTAAACTCATCGTCTTGGAGTCACACATAAAACCAAGGCGTATCCATACAAGGTGATGGCACTTTGGTGGCTTGCATATGAAAGTGGTTGGCTTTTTATCACGTTTATACCAGCTGGCGACAGCCGTAGCTGAATGGGTTGGTGCGTGACTACCATTCAAAAGTGCACAGGTTGCATGAAATATCAAATGAACCGTTTTCTTTCCCAAGGACTGCATAGAAATTACTTTGTTTACCCGACCCGAGATTTCAGTAAGAGCTTGGCAGTCGATTTTTAAGCATCTTATCGATAAGGTAGATACCTAAAATTTTGAGCATAACTCAAACTCAGCCTGTTTCAATTTCCGTTTATTATTTATTATAAATCACCCTATCGAAAGATCAATCATATTTGATACTTATGAACTAACAGCTGCTGTATACAATCAGGTACGCAGTGGATCACGTGAAGCTCAAATTAAGATTTCTCAAAATAATTTTATTTTTCAGTAAAATAGTTATTTAAAACCAATTTTTTGATTAATTTCGCACCATCTTGAATGTGCAATTACGTGGTTCTACTGACTGCCTTGTTCCTATCGCGAGTTGTTGTTTTCACTATAAAGCAATATAGTTGGTTGTAGAAGTTCGAATGTAATGCGATTATATGACCGCAAATTTTTTAGTAATTTTTAAGAACAAACTTGTGGTAAAAAATATATCCATGGCTAACATTTGAAATCTACTTATATATAAAAGCCTTCACCTACTCCCTGATAACAGTCAAGCTTCGCCATCCATTGCCTTCAGTTGTGTTAAGTGAAAATAAAGCTAAAAACTTTAGTGGTTTTCGTGATCTGCATTATCGCAAGCTGCGCTGGATGCGCCGCGAGCTTTTTTGATCATTTCAAATCAGCTGAAGATTCACAAGGCGATGGTAATTTTTCCATTACTTTATTGACACTGACACATACTATTCCTCGGGCAAGGACAGAATGACACCTCATGGAATAGATCCAGAAAATTTATCCCACGATCCATTAAAAAAAATTCCTTCGCATTAGAAAGTAAAAGAAATCAAATAAGTTAACACAATTATATTTACATCAATTTAAAGAAATCACAACCTTATTAAGAACTTTAAATATTTTATTAACTTTCAACTCGAATAAATTATAAATAAATGAGTCATATTAATTTTAGCAGAATAATTTATTATTTAGTTAGTAGAAAGTGGCAATGGAAACTGCGTTAAAGAAGGAGCTGGCGAACCATTATCGGAAGAGGGTGCCATTAGTAGAGTGAGAAAAATGTATGTCTGTTAGTTGCCACAAACGATTCTTCATCGGTCAAGTATACTCTGAGTTCAGCTGCAGGGGTTAATATCCTCATAAGAGCAAAGGCTGCTTCGACGAACTTGGCCACCATGTCGCTCCTGATGTTAGACATCCCATTATCTTGACTAAGAATTGTCCGCTTGCTAAGTTAATAGTCTGCAATATACACAAACTCACTTTGCGCGCTGGGCCCCGCATTATGCAAACTGTCTTGCAACGCCGTTATTGGGTTGTCGGCGCTCGTATCTTGATCCGTAATATGTACCATAAATGCGTCAAATGCATATAATTGAACCCCAATCTTACCATACAAGTCATGGGTGATCTTCCTGTCACTCGCACAACCTACGCCCGTTGTTTTACTCATACTGCTGTCGATTTCGCTGGAACTTACCTCTACAAGTTCATCCAAGGAAGAGGAGCTAAGGTTACCAAAGGCTACATCTCCTCGTCCATTTGTATGTGCACTGGTGCGATGCATCGCGAATTTGTTGGTGATCTGTCAACATCAGCATTCCTAAGTGCATTTAAAAGGTTCATAAATCGCAGAGGCTTTTGTAAGGTCATGACATCAGATAACGGTATTTCGTTGGAGCCGAGAAGGAATTGCGCATTGCATTTCAACAGTGCATGGCTGATACTAAACTTCGCTCTTTCTTTGCGGATTCAAATATCGAATGTCGCTTTAATCCACCGGCTGCACACCATATGAGAGGTTACTGGAAGACTGGAGTCAAACGTGTCAAGTATCATTTAAAATGCGTACTTAGAGAAATTTTACTATCAGACGAAGAGTTCAACACACTTTTGACTGAAATAGAAGCTTGCGTAAACTCTCGCCCACTCTGTGACAACTCTGGAACTGCTGGTGACTTAGAAGTTCTAACTCCCGGACATTTCATAGTCGGTGAACCGCTTAAGTCAATCCCGGAACCTGAAGGTCAAGGGTTCCGTGGAAATCTTCGTCAGCGATGGCAAGCAATTTCTGCCTTGGGACAACATTTCTGACGTCGTTGGAGAGACGAGTACCTCGTGAGCATACAACGTCGCTCCAAGTGGTTTCGTTCTTCACGCAACCTTGAAATGGTGACGTGGTTGCGGTTTTCAACGAGCCGAATCCTCCGATGAAGTGGACGCTTGCACGAGTTATTAAATGCCATCATAGTGCTGAAAACACCGCATGGCGAATTGGTTCGCCCTATAGTCAAACTTTGCCTTTTGCCAACGAAAGAAGATTTATTTCATGAAGAAACTAATAACTTATCGCAAATATTGTTCAAAGCTTTCCATTTACTTTCTATTATTGTATTTTATTTTGAACTTATTAAGATAGTTCACGCAATATCATGGAGTTTGTCGATGCAAACTGTAAGACAATCCTTTTCAATATAAAGGGTATTTCAAGAGACGTGCCTAGATTTTTTTTTGAAATAAAAAAGATTTGGACTCTTAGGTTTCACTATTTTAATGTCCACCATGAGAACGTCTATAGGTAAAATCTGCCAAACAGTCGATTCATGATTGCCTTACGTAAAAGTATCGATGTTGAAGGTTTTTTAGCAACACTACAGCAACAATATTCTCAGCAATATTCTCCAGTTTTTGGTTTACCATTTCTTTTCCTATCCTCAACAGAACTAGTTTCTTCAAATTTGTTCACCAACCTTAGAATTGTCGACTTTTTCGGTCGATTGTTTCCACAAAAATAATCAGGATATCGTGCGATATGTTGTTTTTAAAGATCAACCATTTTCATAATAAGTCTCAATAGTTCTAAAGCGTTGTTCTATCCTGTAGGTATCCATAGCTAAAACTATACATCTGTCTACTTGAAAAATTTCAAAAATGACATATCAGCTCAGTCCATAAGTTCGTGCGTTTTTTAAATGTGGTTTTCAAATTAATAAAAAAAATGTTTAAAGTATTTATTAATCAATAATATATTTTCCTTCATTACAATGTCTTCCCAACGTTTAGGCAAATTTTTAATTCCCTGCTCAAAAAATTGGTTGTCCTTAGAGCGAAATACGCTTCGATATCCCTTTTTATCACTTCTTTTTAGGAGTAGTTCTTCTTACTCATATGGGGTTTAAGTCCACGGAAAAGGTGATAATCACAAGGTGCAATATCCGGAGAGAATGGTGGATGCGGCATTAGCTCGTTCAGTTTGCCTAATGTTTGCCTTGCGGTATGAGGTCTTGCGTTGTCGTGGTGAAACAAAACGTTGCGTCTATTCACTAAAGACAGTCGATTTTAGTAAGTGCCTCATTCAGGTTTGATAGCTGATGGGAATAATAATCAGAGTTATCATTTGGTTTGGCTCCAAAAGTTCATAATAAACAATATCAGCCATATACCACCAAATAGACAGGAGAGGCTTCTTGGGATGCAGGCTATCTCTAGGGGTCGGTTCTTGTTTTTCTTCCTTATCTAACCATTGCCGTTTGCGAACAGGATTGTTAAAAAGGACCCATTTTTCATCACTAGTTACAACACAATTCAAAAAACTTTCATTTTCAAGCCGTTGCAAGCAGCTGAGAACACATATTCACTCTCTGCTGAAGGTTGGCGACGGAAAGTCTATGCGGAACCCATTTTCCCAGCTTTGAAACCTTTCCCAACTGAACCAGGTGCCTGTGAACTGTGAACTGTTCCATGCGATGAACTTAACCTCTGAGCTATCATATCGACTGTTAAATTTGGCTCAGCTTCCACGAGTTCGAGGAAGGCGTCGGAGTTAAAGACTTCAGGACGACCAGAGCGCGAGGCGTCCTCCACGTCGCCGTTACCACTTCGGAGTTTTGAAAACTACTTTTGCGCAGTCCTTACACTCACGGTATCGTCCCCGTGAACAATGTTTATTTCTGCAGCAGCAGGTGTCGCATTTTTACCACTTTTATAAAAAAAATACAAAATATGCCTCTTATACGGGTTCGAAGATTCCATTTAATTTTTTAACAACACGTGCTTCTATCTACGATTAAAATCACAATATATCAAAAAAAAATATAAATATAAATAGTTCCGTTATATTCCGCGAATAACTTTTTGTATGCAAAAATCGTACAAAAGTGGACGCACGATCTTATGGACTGACCTGATAAAAACACGTCTTGGAATTATTTACTATTGACATCTAGGCGTAATTTTGAAATTATTTTCATTACCACTAAACGCAATTCATGGTAGCGAAAGAAAACGGAGTGCCTCTACACTTTCCGTTTCATTTAGGTCAGGGCTAAAACATAATTATAGTTCTCACAGACCGCATAGTGAGCTTAATTTACCACAGATGCTTAAATAAATCAATTTAAAAAAGAGTTTAAAATTTCATAAAAATAACGTGGAATTGAATTCTCTTAGAGCGCGGGCAATAGGCGCATTATGCGCGTAAATTCGTGGAGAGCAATGTAAAATGAAATCGGTGAGTATTGACTAGAAATCCAGTAAGGATATAGAAGGGAACGCCTCTGAACAGGGATGAATGATCAATTTCTCCTTTAAATATACTACAATAAAAGCAAAAGTCAGTGAGAGTATTGACCTTCTCTCTGCTCTCTAGAGACTTTACATTAATTAAAATCAAACAGGACTTATAGAAAGGTAGAGGATTTGAAAGTTTTAACAACCTGAGAGCATATTTAAGGAACACCTTCCGTACACGTTCAATTCTCTCAATCGCAAATGGGTGGCAAGGCTTCCAGATGAATGCTGCATACTCTAATCTAGAGCAACCACAGGAAGTCAAAAGTAATTGAAAGGGTGTAAGGGTCCGAAAACTTCTAGCTTTTACGCCGCAGATTAAGAAAGTAGTGGATACAAAAAGTTCATGTGATTTCGAATCAAATAAAAGTCAAGGATTGAGTTCATAAACAGATTAAAGTGAAGTATTAGCAATTCTTTAAGATAATTGAAAGGCATTTTCAATTTTGGCGAAAGTAACATGAAAACATTTCATTTAGTGAGACGCCAGAGTTACTGCGCCAGCGAACGAACGCATTAATTTACGATTGGAACATAGGAACATGCTCAGTTTTTCCAATCACAGCAAATATTTTAGTGGGATTAGAAAAAAATCATCTGTACTGTGTTCAGTAATAAAGGACGACAGTCTGATATATACACTGATTATTGTCTCAATTTTATCATCTATTTGATTGCGCTTAATATCTCAACTACAGCATATGCAGCGGATTGGTTCTACTTGGCGCTTCGAAGCAAATTGCACGGCATTTGTGCATTCCACATTCGTACTCGCCACAAATGGTATACCAATGCATTGATGTATAGGATAGGGTCTTATAAACAACAACAATCAGAAACAAAGTTTCCCGTAGACTCCTGCATATATAGATTTACATGTAGATAATAGCATTGCAAAGGGCTTTGTAAGTATTATTTATCAGTATAATAATTATATACTTATACAAACATTTTAATACTCCATTACATTTGAAGTTAATACTTTCGACAGGAACAAACTTTCGAAATGATAAGCAAAAGCATAAAAGTACTTCTGGTACAAAATTTTATTGGTTCCCAAGTATATTTTTTTAAACAGTAATACTTGCTCCTTGCACATGTCTTCTACAGATAAGCCAGCACTCATACAAATTTACAAAGCGTGCCACTTTCTTATTTTTATCGTTGCTTTATGACGTTCAAATGAATAATCTACAGAGTTTGATTGAAAAGTAATTAGCCTTATTTTTTTTAAGCAGTTTTATTAAACCTTTTGGCTTATACAACTAATATTCTTCAAAATAGGATCCTTGAGCCTCAATACACCGCTGATAGCGCTCCTTCCATTGCAGGAAACATTTTTTAAACTCATCCGCCAGAATCGCGTTAAATTCGGCTGTCACAGTTTTTTGGATCGCCTCGATGGAGTCGAAACAGCTCCCCTTCAGCTTTCTTTTCCGGCGCGGGAACAAGACGAAGTCCGGAGGGGGCAGGTCTGGGCTGTAGGGAGGGTGGGGAAGCACGGGAACACCATCTTGGCCAATGCAAAGGTTCACATCTTCGTCTGTTTGCGTCCTCGCAGGGTTCCAGATCGCTGTTCGTCTTCGACGTCGTCCCGACCTTCCTTGAACGACTTGTGCCACCGTTTTACCTGGGCACTGGACAGAGATTGGTCTCCGTAAGCCTCCTTGAGTAGCCCAATGGTTTCGGTACTCGTTTTGTTTAGCGTTACGCAAAATTTTATCGAGTAACGTTGCTCCAACGATCGCTGCATTTTCGCCACTGCAAAATCCTAACACACCTTTAAAACAGCTTTCACGCGCGGAGCGATGTTGACTGAACCGCTGTTACCAGCGAACTGGGACCGGTTTCTAGTGGAAGGGGAAGGTCCAACGATAATTTTCCCCCACCAACCGATTCGGTTGATAGCTTGGGAGACACTCCGCGCGGGAAGGCTCATTACTTTTCAATCAAACCCTCTATATATATATGTATGTATGTATAAGTATTGCTAAAAAATGTATCTGCTATCTCTTAGTGTACATTTGTATTTATGTATATTATATTGCTTTTTCTTTACGAGAGAATTTCTCATTAGTCCCTCTCTCACATTTTATTACACTTAAATGCAACACCATTTTAATTGAACTATAAACTACTTGGTTCGAAAATGCGCTAACAAGTAAAATAAGCCTTGCTCGCTGCACTCGCTTCCAATGTACTTATGTGTGTACATAGTAACCCTGCTGGGAGAACTACTTGAATATTGCCAGTTCACTTTTTAACTCAAATATCGTACTCTATCTTGAACCTTTTAAAAGGAAGAAAATTGTAAAAAAAACCCAGTTTGCAAAAGGAAAATAAATATTTTTCATTAGCACAAGAGCATTTTGACAATGGCTAAATACCCTGACTTAAAGTTCAAATTGTTGGAGCATCCACCGTATTCATCAGATTTGACCCCTGCTGACTTCCATCTGTTTTCAGACCTAAAAAAAATGCATGCATGCAAAGCGCTTTTCATCTAATGATTAGGTCATAACAGCTATGGAGTGTATTTTACAGCCCTTCTAGATCCTCACTTGAGGGATGGAATTCATAAATTGGAATCTCGTTGGAACAAGTAAATTGATGTTCGGGGAGACTATACTGAGTAATGAAGTGTAGCTAAAAAATTTTATTTTTCTTATCGAACCGCAAAACTTATTGAACAACCTAGCATATCAGCGCAAAAGGCATTTTTATAATTTTTGATAATAAAATTCTGAAACAGACTCCTTCTTAGCAAAATCTCTCAAAAGGAAACTTAAGAGCAATACACACTATCATATCAAGGTTTTAGGGTATCACCTTCTCGTTCATCTTAATTAAACTGGAGTAGAGCTCAGAGGAAAGCAAAACTTAATCGACCCATCCGTAGAATCGTGTCCAACAAATATTCTCTAATCATCGCGATGCATTGGCGCTTTTATAGCAAATCTTAAACTTTCTCATCAAAAAAAAAAAAAAAAAAATCAACTACTTTAAAGACAAATTGATCACTTTAGGCCCGGTATTATTCTAGTCAATGACGCACTAATATGATTTTTCTACTAAATAACAGCATTTGAACGAAAATGTTTCCATATTAGTTTGGCTTTTCCCTGCAGGGTACGAGCACTTGCCACAAATTTGTTGATGCTGTAGAGGAAGCATGTGTGACAACATTGTTGCATTTAAGCGGCTGTACTTCGTCAATGTATGTAAGTAAAACCGAAATAAGATCTACAGATTTTACGAAGAGTAGTATTTTATTATTGCTATAAAGGAGAAAGTTTAAGTAAATACGTCGTAAATTTCAAATAAATAGGACCCTGAATGTGTCTGCGCGATTGAGTTTTTTTGGAGGTATGTGAATATTTGGTGCGCAACTAGGTGATACAAAAAAAGATAATGGAACGTTCTGCAAAATATAAACCCGAAAAAAATGACTTTGCGAGTTGTTGAGCTATTTTTGAGTTTGTAAATATAAGAGAACTTGCGCTATGTAGATGAAATAGTATCTGATCTATTCAACAACTTTAGTCAGAGTACCGTTTTACAAAGTGGTGTGATCTTAAATGCATTACTACTTAAACATGAATAAAAGAATTAGGTTTCGAAAGTTTTATTCAATTCAAAAGTAATGCTTGCAGTTCCGCGCTCTCATATACTACTGTGGGCAAAAAGTAAGGTGAATTTATTTGTCAAACTTCGCGGGATTAAAATTTCGCTCTAGTTATTTTTTTCATGAGTTGGCAGCGCTGTTAATAACATCTGGCCCAACTTTCATGTGAATGTCATTATCAGTAATATATTTACGCTTGTGTTTACCAAACGACCAATACTGCATTTTTCGATTTTTAAAATGTCTGATTTGATTGAGCAGAGAAGTGCCATCAAATTTTGTTTGCGGAATGAAATTTCGGCTGCGGAAACGTTTAGTATGTGCATGTGTTTAGCATAGCAATAGTGAAGCAGAAGTTCCCGTCATCAAAACTGAGGAATGATGGATGTTTTAAAAATAACTATCGGTCTTTCAAAAAGTTTTAACATCACGATGGATTATTATTGACAGACGTCGAACCTTGGGGCAATTCCAAAAGGCGATATATTTTAAAAGCAATTAAACATCAATTGTACCATATTTCTGATTGTTGCATAAGATTCTCGGGAATAGTATTTAAAATATCGGCGAAACAATTTATAATAATTGTACTAATACGAGGGTTGCCAGTAAAATAATACAAAACATGGCTTTCAAAATATTCTCCTTGGAAGCCAATATGATTCTATTTCCGTTTGGACCAATTTCCCAAGCACTTCTGACAAAAGTGCTTCAACAGCTCTCCAGAGGTTGACTTCGCATTTTATTTTCGAGGTTCGACAATAAAAAGAAATCATTAGGTACTAAATCAGGGCTCTAAGACGGATGTTCCATTAATTCGATCTTTTGAGCGCTCAACAACTCTTTTGTAAGAACTCGCATTGTCTTGGTGAAGGATGGTTCATACTCGCCGGTGGGTTTTCCTTAATCCTCTAAAAACTTCTGGCAAACAAATAGTTGTGTACCACTCGGAATGGACTGTTTTAAATCTAAGTTTCTCTAGTCGTACAATTGCGACAAACTACTTTCGAATCAGGCAACCAGTTGCTTTGAGGTGCTTCTTCCGCGATCAACTTTTATTAGACTAAACTCGTTTTGGTTCCTCCATATTGTCAATTGCTGATTCGTTTCTGACTCAAATGCATAGATCCAAGATTCGTTAGATGTTGCGTACTTTGACGTACTTTCAATCACCGCAACTGAATTTCTGTGTGCTTTTCCTAGCGATTCCC